>NC_059409.1:1862727-2171931 GCF_905220565.1 Melitaea cinxia | reverse complement strand
CTCCGAACGTATCGACCCGTCGTTCCTGTGGGCTTAGCCAGTGAGATCGAGAGGGTGGCGCAAAGCTTCGGCAACTCAGCGTTTTCCTGAAGAGTTTCCTTGGCAACACAGTGTCTTTCTGACACTGTCTAAATTGTCTGCAATAGACGGATTAAGGCCAATGATTGATTGATTGATTGATAAGTATAACATACGTATGTCACACGTACGTGTATACGTGCGTACCGATGACCGAATTGAAAATTATGGTGAATGGAAAAAGAGAGCACGTTCATATAGACATTCTCGGACATTTACGACTATTATCTAATGAGTACCGTTGGTATGTAACCAGTATCGATCACCGCTAAAAACATCGTAAAAATTTTCAATAACAACTGCCAAACCAGCTGTAAGCAAGACTATATTTTATTTGAAACGAATGAACTTATAAATGATTACGCCTTGAATAGAACCACACATTCCTATGTAACCAGATCAGGAAGAAGAGTGAAGCCCGTTGTACGCTTCGCTCAGGTATGAGTAATGTAGGTTGTATACATGTACATACTTGTAGGATTAACGCTGGCCACTATTGTCAGTTAACCTAAAAAAAAATGACATATATAACAATCAAAATTAAATCAAATAATGATTATACAACATCGAGTTTCAATTCTCTCCACTACACATAGAACCACTACAGTTTGTTTGTTTGTTTAAACACGCTAATCTCAGGAACTACAGGTTCAAATTGAAAAATTATTTTAGTGTTAGATTTATCGAGGAAGACTCACTCAACAACGAATCATCTCTGTAACGAATTAATGATACCAAAACATTAAAATGTGATTTATTACATTATTATTAGCCATGCACATGAATCGTCAGGAATGAAAAAAAAAATCATTAACAAGGCAATTTTGTAAATATAAGCTTAGTCGGCTATAGAGTTTAATTTGGATGAGTAATTAGGGAGATAATGGAAAATCAAATAATTCAATGTTTGTTTAGTTTTAGTACACCTATTAAGTTAAACCTTGTAAGTCAAATTTTATTTGAAGGTTGCTTGGAAGTAAGAACTTTAATACAGTATCGCGAACCTTCTATCATTAAAGCTTTTTTGTAATTAATGGCCAATTACGAACACTAAACTTTTTTTATATGAAATAAAGTTATTTTATTTCATGCACTTACGTTAAAATTGTTCTTCACAATAATATAAACACGATCTTAGAGATACTTTTATCCTTTCTCATCATCTTAAAAAAATATTGTAGTTTCGTATCGCTTGGAACACAAAAAATAAAACACTATTGGGTGTACTTCGAATAGTGTTTTTGCACTTCGGTACAATAAAATGTACGAAAGTTTTTTAGTTTCTTTCACGATCTGTAGAGCAATTAATTATGAAGTAACAGAAACGGTTTGAGTAAACAAACACGGGACACGTCAGATGACGACGCTTAAAGCGCACGATAAGTGGTGGCGTTTTCGCGCCACATATTTGTTTAATATTTTAAATTTAACTTTGGAAAATAATTTGACTATTATCGATATATTTATCTATTTATATTTTTTTCTACATTATAAAGATGTGACAGATAAGTTTGAGACATGAAAAAAAAATGCATATTCGCAATTCGTCTAGTTAATTCTTAAGAACATCTGTCTACAATGAATGTACTCTACCAAGGCCGCAATTACCTGTGCGGCCTTGGCACCACAAAATTCACTATTTTAGTATTCAACATTGTATTAAAAATAAGAAACGCTGATCGTTTTGACTCTCTCACAAAGCTCTTTGCTAGTTCCTATTACGTAAGCATCAAAACATATTTTGATAGAATATTATGTCGTTGCTGTCATGTCATGTCATGTGATGAGTCTTTATTAAGCGTTCATTAGTCTTTATTTTAATTTATGTTATTTCTTTATTTTCCACGGTTTATCGTTCATATTTAAAACAGCAAACGTTACAAATTCTAAAATTTAACCGAAGTATATTCACCCAACCGTTTTTCATTTCTTTATTATCATTAGAACAAAGTTATTCCATGCATACTGAAGTTGTTTAAAATACGTTAAATTAAATATCGATTTTGTAACCAAAAATATAACCGCGTTATCTTCAGAATCGAAGAGATATTCCAATTTGCATTGCAAATACATTTTCAATTTACAATCAAGCAAATGAAATAAATTTCAATGGAAGGCATCGGTCGAGAATCGCTCAAATTAACATAAGGGCAAGGCCGGATTGAACCTTTTACCGCCTACGAAGCATGAGAGTAGGGTAATGTTGTTTTATTTAAATTCACAAAATTCTCAAAAAAAAATATCAAGTCATTTAAAAAATCTTGCAAAACATAGAAATATACTTTCAAAATCACGAACTATATAATAATAGTTCAATTTAATTCATCAAAGTATGCAATGTTTCATCAATGTTTCTGTATGACGTTATCACGTGAAACATCACGTCACATATCTATTTCAATTTGGAATAGAATTTGTCACCATCAAACCAACCGTCACCAAAAGCAGCATTTAGATTTTACTAGGACTTTAGACAAACACTAGAATTACAACAGTAAATTACTTCAAATTTATCCGAGTCACAATAATCGGAACAGACCCTAATCTACTGGTACTTAATGAATGGGATTAGATGAGAATAAATGACATGTTCAGGGGTCATCTGTGGTCTACAGCCTCTCATTTACGAGAGCAAACACTTGTTTGCTTAGTAGTACTATGGCGGTCGAGTTATCACCCCGGATTTACGTTCGAACAATTCATATTTTACGTTTAAAAAAAATTATTTTACTTTTCTTCTTGTCTCATTTTGTTATATTGATTTGCGATGAATAACTGATTAGAAGTCAAATTAATTTGACGGATCAGTCTGCAACATCCCACTGCTGGACATAGGTCTCTGGTGACTTTGATAACAAACGGGACCGAGAGTTTAACGTGTTCGACGGGTGTCAAATAAGAAACATAAAATTGTGCAAATAAAAATACTTATGCCGAGCGGGGATCGAATCCTCGAACGTCGATATTTAGGCACCAACAAGGCAGACGCTCCACTACATCAGAGCATTTATTCAAATAAAAAAGTTTATTTATCAAAATAAATTAATTGAATCACAATATCATCATCATCATCACTTCAGCTTATTGCAGTCCACTGCTGGACATAGGCCTCAACAAGTTCGCGCCAAAAATGGCATGAATTCATGTGTGTTGCCCACAGTCACCACGCTGGGCAGACGGGTTAGTGACCAGAATCACGATAGTAAAAAAAAATCTAGATGAAATCCTCTTCAGAAGTTCGAAAATACAGATACAAGCACAAATATCCGTACAAAGTCTTAAGCCCGAGACTGCTAGAGCAATTACTGTAATCATAGAATCAATCCAGTAGTAATAATATACATACAAGTACTACATACATACGTAGTTCATCATCATCATCATCATTTCAGCCTATTGCAGTTCACTGCTGAACATAGACGTGTGCCCATAGTCACCACGCTGGGCAGGCGGATTGGAGACCGCAGAGCTGGCTTTGTCGCACCTAAGACGCTGCTGCCCGTCTTCGGCCTGTGTGTTTCAAAGCCAGCAGTTGGATACGCATTGGCGTACGAAGTTACTATAAACATAAGGATTATACGCGCTACGCTTCAGCCTGTAATATTCCACTGCTGGGCATAGACCACTTTCCCCATGTAGGAGAAGGATCAGAGCTTAATCCGCCACGCTGCTCCAATGCGGGTCGCGGATATAATCACTAGTATGAGTAACGATCGCTAATAGGTGTACATTATAACAACCGGGACCGACGGCTTAACGTACTCCAGACCAAGGCAAACATCTGTATGGCCGATACAAATGTTTGTCGTGTGCGGGGATCGAGCAACAGACACAAACCAGTGCTGTGATCGTTGCGCCAACACGTCGTCAGAAGATATAAGGATTACAAATGAAGATTCCCAATTAATTTGTCACTTTATTTTTTACCTTATCTATTATATAAAATTCTCGTGTCGCGATGTTTGTAGTTAAACTCCTCCGAAACAGCTTAACCGATTCTCATGAAATTTTGTGTGCATTTTGGGTAGGTCTGAGAATCGAACAACATCCATTTTTCATACCCCTAAGTTGTAGGAGAGGGGGATTAAGGGGGTTAATAAGATATATGGCAAAACACGTTTGCGGGGTCAGCTAGTCTTCATAGTAAAAATATCATGAGTAAGTAGACAATCTTTTTTGATCTTTGTAAACATTTTTGTTTTAAATACACTTTACGATTTTGGAATCTCTGTTACAATTTTTAGCGTTCGGTAGAAAAACGCCCGTAGCGACTTCCTAACCGAGTTCTATTTCGGTTTTTTTAATATGAAATGTATATTTCGTGTACTGCCAAAACTGTACAGTCGGTAAATGTGATAATAATGCACAGTTTTCCATCTCTTTGCTCTGTATATCTATTATAACTAGTGGTCGCCTAGTGGACGAAATTCGACCATAATTAAAAATTTAAGTTAATCAAAAAATTATTAAAATAAAGATTTTTTCTTAATTTTCAATTTGACTACAGACTTTCACAATCAACAAAAGAGTATAATATGTACTTAATATGCGTTTTTTTTTTATTGATTTAATATATTTTTATGGACAATTTTAAAAAAATATTAGTCATCTCTATATAAAATATAAGTGTGCAAAATTTCATACTTCTCCGTCCGCGCAATTTTCCTAAAAAGGGGTACAAAGTTTTTGCTTCACGTATCAATGTAAAGATAACAATAATTGATTAAAACTGAGACAATTAGAATTTGTAAAATTACGATCTAAATTTATTAGTTTGACAAACAAATTAACCTATAATAAAAAACAATTCATTTACATTCATTCGCCAACCAAGGTATGGCTGTTACCATTAACCACCAAATCTATAAATTTTGACAGGTTCGTTCTACATTTGCCGTATTCAATTTTCAATCGACCGCCTCATGTCAGCGACAACTCTTAAATTAATTTCGATGCAACCGCTACGTCCAAAGAGACTAAATAAAATCACTCGACCCGAGGCGGGGTCATCGGATAAATTGGAAGAATAATTCATTTTTCCACTTGATAGCCCACGATGGAGTCAGTGCGTCAGCAACGAAATGTCTACGAAATACACTTTATTTTAGCGTGATTTCATTATTATTACTATTATTTATTCTTATTCCTATCCTTTTTCTAGAGGTTGTCTGGAGATCGCTCTTTAGCGATAAGAGCACCTTTTGTACATTTCTTTTTTTTTGTTATTTTTTCTTGCATATTTTATGTTACATGTATTGTTTCTGGTTGTACAATAAAATATATTTGTATTTATTTCTTACTTACATCTAATATTACATGCAGAACCATTATTTACATATTACATAGCAGAGCAATTCATTACATATTACATATGTCAAAAAGAAAAAAACAGAAAAAATTAACATACAAAATCCACAACATAAAAATGAGAATTAGCTAAACATAAACAACAATACTAAAACAAACAAATAACAATCCAACATTAATAAAAATAAAAACATTAAATTCTTTACTTATAACATATTATATACGGAGTAACTTTTGCGAACTCACTCCACGAGCAAGAAAAAAGGTCTAGTGTGTACCAAGTTCAACGTTCTGAATGTTAATCGCAGCTTTTCATTGTAATTTATTAGTGTATCAGTTTGTTGTAGTTAGTATTTACATAACTTACTGTTCATTAATGACATTTCTTTTACAATTTATACAATAGTACTCCAGCAAATAAGTTAAAAAGGTATTTGCAAGAACCATCCCACTATCATATCTTGTTTCAGTATTATTAAAACCAGTTCACAATGAACAATTACATCCAAGGTCTTACCGTCGAGCCTTTTTTTTTTCAAATCGGTTAAAACAAAAAAAGCTGTCTAAACGTATTTATACTCGTAGACTCGAATGTTCTAATTCTCACGGTAGCGTTTCTAAACTCACATCATCCAAAAGGTTTCACTTTGTATACAATACATTGTTTACTGGAACCGTATAATTTTTTTTTAATTATAAAGCTAAAATAGATAAAATATTTGTTTGTGCCAATACAATTAATATAGACAACTACTATTTTTTTTAAACAGTTTGGATTAAACAACTTTGGTTTTGAAGCAGAATATTTTGTAAGACATGAGATATGTAACTCTATCATAGAGTCTTAAGCGTCAGCCTGCTTGTGATGTTTTTTTTTTACTATATTAACAACATCCAAGGGCTTTAGTTTCCCATTCCATTTGCTACATAAAATATTTGTTTTATAATCGGCGTACGTTTATTTTACAATAGTTTTTTAGCGAATGAGCTATTCAACGGTTAAAATAATAATAAGATTCTTCGCTATATCCACCGACTCTTTATTAAAGAATAATAATAATAATATAAATAACAATTTTCACTTAGCAAAATATACAATACAATTACAAAACAACGTGCACGTAGAAAATATAAAATAGAATTAATAAATTGTAAAACATAAATTATAAAGAAGAATTCGAAATACAAATTCTTGATATCTATCAAAAATATTTTTATAAAAAAAAAAAAAAAAACAAGAAATGAGGTTTCATTATTTCTATATAAAAAGTCTTTATATGACTGTGGATACACCACCGTTTAACTTCAGACTAGCAGTTCTAAAACTGTCTAGAATGTGATGGGAATATAGACACCATTTCAAATTCTAATTTAATCTTCACTAAATAAAGGCTAACGAAAGCAAAGTCTAGTATTAGGGTTTATCTCAAAGCTTAAAAAGTAAAGCTGGGACGCCGGAGAGCCTGTGGTTAGCGAGCTGATTAGGAAGCACCCTCATATCAGCTAAGTTAGATTTCGAGTTCGAAGCAAATAAAACGTAACTTTAGGCTCTGAATAAAGTATTAGGTTTTATAGGGATGAGTTTTTAAAGTAGAATTACAATTTTTTAATTAATAGTTTTATATTCTAAAATAAGGCGCTTTAAAATGGTGTGGTATTCGATGACGTTTCTAAAGACGAATGTTAAGTAACAGACGAAGAAACCTTAGCCTTTTAATAACTTATATTTTTTTTAACTTGTATTTATAAATGCAACAAAATATTTACAATCATGATTTGTCATTCGATTTTTAATCTGTTGACAAAAATTATTGGACTCATTAAAATAATTATAGTTTTTCTTTTTGTATGAATTATTTTAAATTGATGTCTTTGATTGTAAAGTGATTTTAATGTTACATAATAACATAATTTCTTTGAAAGGTGATTAGATTTAAGCGTTTTATAATATGACGAATGAAAGACGATTACAAATCGTATGCTATTCATGAATCATATTAATATATATATAACAAAAGTAAAGATTTAGGACATTACTTTTAGAAGCATTTCCATAAAAATAAATGTGTAAGGATTTTTTTTTATCACGGGTAAATAAATCAAGTGAGGTCAAACATAATACATCATTCGTGTGTAGACGGTCTGATTATGTTTACAACCCACTGACAAACTTTTATGTAAGCTATAAATAATTAAGTAATTGTATTCTTTAAGGACACTGAAAGACGAACGATTTTATTATCAAGCGAACAGTTCATAACGTATATTTTCTAAATGAGTAATATTGATTGTATAACTTCTAGGTTTTCTTTATTTTGTTCATAAATCAAGTAAAATTTCAGTAATCAACAATGAACCAACGCGCTTATAATAACAAAAGAACGTGGATTATGAATTCAGTACTTCGTTAAACTTAATAGTATCTAGATTGTCGAAAATGATAACTCGTAATGAAATCAGGTAAATTTGCAATTGCAATACCAAACGAAACAATACAATGGCAGCAAATTTAATTTAGGTTACTTTTGTTAAATCTACAAAGGCGTCTTCGAATCGGCCGTATTCAAACAAAGATGGCCGCCGGGGATCTCGTGAAAATTTCTCAGAAACACTTAATTTCGTATTTACATGACAACCGAAAAAAAGGACCTTTTCTGAAGTGAAGTGTTATTTTTTTCCATCGGGAATAGATTTAATTTGCGACAGAATTGCTCCTTTTCATGGTTATTCGAATTTCATTTCGTGATCAAATATAATTTGCATATTATGAAAAATTTGTAAAGGAATCTCGTTAAGGGTCTCGTTATGAAGTGTATAGTCAAATTAAAAACTAAACATACACTAAACGCTTCAATATAATTATGTAAATACTAACTGATCCCGCAAATTTTGTTTTGCCATATATGTTATTAACTCCCTTAATACCCCCCCTATAACTTAGGGGTATGAAAAAAAGATTTTGGCCGATTCTCAGACCTACCTGATATGCACACAAAATTTTATAAAAATCGGTCCAGCCGTTTCGAAGGAGTATTTTAACTAACATTGTGACACGAGAATTTTATATATGAGATTATACAATTAATTAATTAAGCAGCTATAACAATTAGTAAAAACGGCATTTTTAGGGTTCCGTACCTCCAAAAGGTTAAAACGGGATAGGATCACTTCGTTGTCCATCTATCAACAACACGTGGAGATATCAAGCTGATATTTATATCAAATACTCAAGTGTACAGTCAACTATCGATGTCAAACTAAATAGTTTAATTTCTAGTAGTCTAGGTAGATATCATTAAAATGTAATTTAGATAACAAAATAATTATGTATAAATAATGTATGTATATATGCTTATGTGTCTATGTGTATATATGCTTTTATGTATTTATAATTATATTTATATTTATCTACTTTTGCACAATCACGCACTTTGTTACAAATAATCTCCTTTTACCTGGGGTTGTCTGGGGGAGATTGCTTAAAGCAATAAGTCCGCTTTTCACGCTGTCATCGTAACTACTTTTTGTTCAATTTTATTTCTGTACTGCTGTTTTTTTTTTCCTTTATTACGTAAAAGTATAAAAACTAATATTGACTGTGATAAAATAAAATTAATTAATATCGTATAATAAAGTAATGTTACTTCTAATACCTCCAAAAATACGTGTACAAAGTGTCATGGTGATCGATTAAGTAGTTTCCGCGTGAAAGCTTAACAAACAAACTTACAATCACATTTATAATATTAGTAGGGATACTTAAGTGCACTGTACTAAGAAGCGCTAAAAAATCAAACTTCAAAGCTAACGCATTCAAAAGACACAGCCGTTTATACTGCAAATTTTCGACACTTATAAGGGAATCAAAACCTACCAAGATACTTCCCGAGACCTCAGATTCCCGAAATTTTAGACTCTCGTGTAAAGGAAAAATTGCAAAAAGCATAAATTTTTAGTTACATCATCAAATAAAAAGATTTTTAATAATTTTGTTTGGGAACCCTCGGTGCGGGAGTCAGAATCGCACTTGGCCGGTCTTTTAAAAACTGGAACGTAATCCCTTAAACCCAACCCACTTCACCTGTTAATATTATATGCATCTTAGTACCTCTGAAAATATTTTCCTCGCTTTGTACACATTTTTTCCTATAACTGTAAAAAGACCCGCTAACACAGTTAATGTTACGCTTCGCTTCAGCCTGTAATATCCCACAACTGGGCATAGGCCTCTATCCCCATGTTGAGGAAGGATCAGAGTTTAATCCACCACGCTGCTCCAATGCGGGTTGGCGGATATATTCCCTGCTATGAGTAATAATCGCTATCAGGCGTAGATGATAATAGTTAATATTACCAACAGCGAAATCGAAACAGACATACTAACTATGTAATTGTAAAGACAATATTTACTACAATATGTACTTACATTGAATCTTGTAATTGTTGTAAAAACAATAATTACAAAACTTAATGTAAGTACAAATTCCTCTGTAGAGAAAAGTTAATACTTAATCTATAACTAATAGCTTATGAGGTGCATAGACAGCAGGAAATTTCATGCTCAAAATATGGAGCCGTCCGAGTGGGGAAGTACCTCGACCTTTCAAAAGCACACAGCACAATAATATGGCTTTCAAGCAGTGTTGTGTTCCTGTAGTGAGTAAGGTGGCTAGAGCTCTTGGGGGGGGGATTTGGTACCGATGTTTTTGGCATTGCAAGCGTCTGTACAGTACAGCTACAGTAACCGTTTACAATCTGGGGCCGTACCCATGTTTTCGACATTGTCGTATAAATCAAGTAAATTTCGACGATTAGAAGAATTTTTGATAATTGGTTGTTGCCGACATTTAAAAAAAATTGACAAACTTACAATATAAGAAATAACACGTGCCTGTCGCAAATATTTACCAGTTTCTTATTAAAATAAATGTAATTTTACTAAAGTTATAAGTAAAGTAATAGAGTTGTTTAAGGATTCCTCGAAACTTTAAAAATCCACGTAGCCCTGACGACCGTTGACTTTGTTAAAATTGAATTCATTGTTATAAAATGAGGGTCGGATCGGCTCAGAATTCGTTTTTCAAATAAATTTAATTTTTATTAAAAGCATCACAGAAAAATTATATTCACGTTTCCTTAATAATTTTAAGATTAACCGAACATTACTTAATCAAGAAATTATTTTTCCCAAACATCATACACCGAACTCAGAATGTTCCAGCAAAGCATTAATCTTTCAAAGGGGATGTGTGTTAAGGTGTACCCGAGCGAAATGTCTTCTCAAAGGAACTGTGACAATTTGATTTCGCGCCACGGTCTTGTTTAGTTACCAGCTGAGATAACCACTTAGACAATGGAATTTGTAACTTTGACATACCGGTTTTGTGATGAAAGATTAAGAAGCTAATTTCGTTGAGGAAGGTAGTGTATTAAAATTATTTGCTAGTACCTCATGTAACATATGCTTGATTCGTGATGCGTGACGCTTGATTCAGCTTAGTACATCCCACTGTTGGGGTAGGCCTTTTTATGCATGTAGGAGATTAATCCACAACACTACTCCGCTGTGAACTAGCGGATACATTCCGTACTATGTTCTATGATAACAACCGAGGCCGACAGCTTAACGTGCTCTCCGAAGCACGATGGGGAAACGCACAAGGATAAATAATCATACCGGAAATAAATATTTGATCAAATACAAATATCCACTCTAAGCGGGAAACGAACCCGCAAACCGCAATTGTAGGCGCTTACACGGCACACGTATAACAACACATGTCATCGTCAAGTAACAGAAAATTTAAATTTATTTATTTTATTTTCTGTCGCATGTTAAATTACAAAATCGTACCATTAATAAATGACATTCGAAAAATACAAGTTGCTGGAATTTTATTTAAACTGCAGGAGCCTCGTCAGAAAAGGAACTACCACGTTGGTCCAAACTTTATGGCAGATGCTTATCCATCATAGAAGAAGAACCCGAGTAGAAATTTTTTCGACTTCCTGAGAAGGACCGGACCAGGCATGCCTGATCAGGATTAGATAAGGCATGTAACGCAGATGATTGGTCTGGACCCGATTAGGAAATCTTATCTCATCCTGATCAGGTCCAGATCAGGAAATCTCATCTCATCCTGATCAGCCGGTTCGGTCCGGTCCTTTTAAAAAACACGAATGTATATTCTTGAAAAAATTGTTTAACAAAAAAAAAAAACGACGATATTATAAATGTTACTTAACATAATTATTATGATATTTATTTCCGTTTATTTTTTCCAATGTATTATTTATTTATGTTTTTACTTTAGATATTAATTATTTTTATTTATTTTTATGTTATTAATTAATTATTATTAATTAAATTTTATTTCTTAACTTCTAATATTTAACTACTAATTAACTATTTCCTATTACTTACGACTGCTCCACTGTGTAGAAATGGATTCCTTGCTAGACTGTCCTAATAACTGTATATATACTAAGTGCGCTTAAAAACTTTAATAGCGCGATTCAGGCTCAGTTCGCGTAATTTCTTTCAGGCTATCCTGATCTGAACCGGACCGGGTCCTGATCCAGTATGCCTTACCATACTTGATTATATTTTACATCAGGCTATCCTGATCTGGACCGGACCGGGTCCTGATCCAGAATGCCTTACCCTACTTGATTGTATTTTACATCAGGCTATCCTTGTCTGGACCAGACCTGGTCCTGATAGAGCTTGTCGGATCCGGCATGCCTCATTGTATCCTGATCCGGTCCAGATACATGATCTGGTTGAGCCTGACCTTTTTTCTAGTCGGGAAGCCAATGGAAGCTGTGGAAAGCCAAGCTAATTTATAGGCAAAAAATCAAAAATCAAAATAAAAAATAACCTTATTCATATAGGGTTAAAAATCAATTTCGAATTACATTAGCAGAACACACAGGGCCTTATTATTGGCTACTATGATTTTCAGATTATATTCAGTTGTTTTTCCATACATGTTTATGTTACATATATGTGTATGCTATTATTATATATAATATTGATTTTTTTTGCAATCAAAAATGCTCAAAATAATAATCTTCAAAATAAATTAATTAATTTTAGTCTCAAGGACACACTGTTTTAATTTAATAAATATCTAGCTTTGTAACTCCCTATCTCTATTACAATTAGCTCCGATATTTAAGTAAACTCGCAAAGCGCTATAGCCATAATATAGAGTCAATTACTCGTACTAAAAGCACAGTAACCCTATTTTATCTCCAATTATCTACATACAAAAACAAACATCTTACGATACATTCGCTAATAGTGACACAAATCCAGATTATTAGATATAGCAGGTATTTTGATGTTTTAATAAGCATCACATTTGACTCTGCTCGAAATATTGAAACGTTAATCATTTCTGGAATCTTGTAAACTAATAAGACTCCGAATAGATTCATATAAATTTATCGAAACTACTGAGACAATTTAATTTCACTATCCGTCTGTTGGAAACTTTGATCATCGGACATCGTTAAGTAAATATTGACTACTAGACTATACCAGATATTTCAATTTAAATGTATCGAGAGTGGACTAAGAGAAATACATTGAATGCACCAAAATTTGTACTAGAGCTGGAAACTAATAATAGATATATGATATCCGAACCTAATCTATAATATTACTACGTGAAGCAAAAACATTGTATAAATCTTTTTACGAACGACAGAGGAGTATAAAATTTTGCACGTCAACAGTTCATAAAGAGAGGAGTACAAAATGCTTATTTTTTTACTATGTATTAAAAATACATTAAATCAATAAAAAATTCTTTACACACACTACTGTGTATTTGACACACACACGCATATATTATTATAGAAGTATAGTCTTTGACAACAGAACCTTAATAATATTCAAGCTTATAATTTAATTTAATTATAGTCGAATTTCGATCATTAGGCGACCACTAGTTTTTTCAAAAAGGGATATTAGTTAACTAGCGTTAAATAAGTAAAAAACGTAATATATAAACATATCTTTACGATCCTCAACTACAATATTCATAAAGAAGAATTTAAATAATATTTAACAATATTTCAAAGCGTTCAGTGTTTATTTGCATCGAATTTAATTAATAACTAACAGCTATGATAATTCGTTGTTCGTGAAAGTAGTAAATCATTTTATTAAGTTACGTAACGCTAAAATTACGCTGTTATAAATAATAATCTGTGACAAGATTGGAACTCAAATAAAATTAGTGAAATTAGTTGAGAATAGATCAATCTTAGTGAGAGACAATAGCACAAGATCTTTGCGTATTCTAAAGGTTTAATTTAATTAAAATTGACTTCGTCGACTAAAAAAAAACCACCAAACATCAATTATCTATTTAAATAAAAATGAATGGTGCTAAGCGCATACCTCGATAATGACTCGACCAATACGGGTAATTAATTTTTTTTTCTGTACGTTCAATAAGAGCCACGGAAGGTTTTAAAATTAAGAAAAAAATTATTATTTTTTTTAAATGTTTACTTTTGATACTGTGTGGTTACGGCATTAAAGAATACAGCTACCCCCTCTTTTCCCGTGGGTGTCATAAGAGGTGACTAAGGGATAACACAGTTCCACTACCACTTTGGAACTTAAAAAGCCGACCGATGGCGGGATAACCATCCAACTTACTAGCTTTGAAATACACAGACCGAAGACGAACAGCAGCATCTTTGGTGCGACAAAGCCAGCCCTGCGGTCACCAACCCGCCTGCCCAGCGTGGTGACTATGGGCAAAACAAATGAGTTCGCGCCATTTTTTATGCGAAATTGTGAACGCCTATGTCCAACAGTGGACTGCGATAGGCTGAAGTGTACATACATAATTGTTATAGGCAGTGCGAATTTATAATTTAAAAAAAAAACTAACCCATATAACTTCAGGTTAATTTAACTTTTGGGCGGAAATGATATGGTCGTTCCATAGAGATTCATGAAATAGGAAAACTTTGTGAATTATAGTCATTGTACTGCTAATTACATTCTGATTATTATATGTATAAGTCATATGACGTTTTGAGTTTTGGATAATTTCTAAATTTCACGTAATAACCCTTTCTTAAATTAAAGGACTTAATTTTTAAAATTGATTGTATGTTTTGCATTTTTATTCTCTAAATTAAAAGGTTTGCATTCCGACTTATTAAATGTCTACGTACGTGTAAATTGAAAAATACATTTATTCAAAATTTGATTTATTTATTTATACGTTGTAATGAATAATTCGTAGACGAAGATCGGTTAGTAACTATAGCAGTAACTTCGTACATATAAAACGTAAAAATAATAATATATATAATATATATTATAATAATATACGTAAATATTTATATGACGTTATTCCATAAAAATTAAATTTTTGAAGTGAAATTTTTTTAGAATCGATGTGGTGTAGGGATGAGAGTATTCTAAAGACGCAACTATAAAACGAAAATATGTCACGATAAGGTAAGAAATAAATAAATGTATTTAATAGAATGAGATAGAATACTTTAATAGCGCTTAGATTATTCCACCATCGGTCGGCTTTTTAAGTTTCTAGGTGGTAATGAAACTGTGCTATCCCTTATTCGCCTCTTAAAACACCCACGGGAAGAGAGGGGATGGCTATATTCTTTACTGCCGTAACCACACCGCAGCCATTATTAATATTATTATATTATATTAATAATGGCTGCCATATATTAATTCCTCCCGAACCTCGGAGGACCCAGCGCCGCCTGCAGGCAGCTATATTCCGGAGTCTGCCGGAGTATGGCGACGTACGGTGCCCCGGTTTGGGCGGATCGCCTCACTGCGAGGAATAAGGCCGCGCTGCGGTCTGCGCAGAGGATCATCGCGGTGAGGGTGATCCGGGGGTACCGTACGGTATCGTGGGCTGCAGCTACTGCTCTAGCCGGCGATCCCCCGTGGGAACTCGTGGCGGAGGTCCTTGCCGAGACCTACTCATACGTCTCGGGTAGGAGGGCTCTCGGTGAGAACCCCACGTTAGACGGGATCCTACGGGTGCGCCGGATGGGGCAAGAAGCACTAATGCAGAGGTGGGGGAGGACCTGGCGGAGCAGCCGTATGGCACACACGTAACGGCTACCTTGTGCCCGGTCCTTGAGCGGTGGATGCGCCGTAAGCGCAAACCCCTCACCTTCCGTCTGACGCAGGTTCTCACCGGACACGGCTGCTTTGGTGAATACTTGTGTCGGACGGCCCAAAGGGAGCCGACGACTGAATGTCACGATTGTGGCGCGGCGGTGGACTCTGCCCAGCACACCCTCGAGGTGTGCCCGAGATGGGCGGCGCCACGTCGCGATCTGACGACAGTTCTCGGAGGGGACTTGTCACTGCTGAGCGTTATCACCGCGATGCTCGGCGACGACGAGTCCTGGAAGGCGATGGTCTCCTTCTGCGAGACAGTAATGTCCCAGAAGGAGAACGACGAGCGGATGAGGGAGGGGGCCGCCGACGAGGCCTCCGTCCGCAGGCGACGAACGGGGGTGCGTAGGAGGCGCTACTTAATGCATTTTCAGTAACGCCCCTGTGCCCATGTCGGGCCGGGATGGGAACCCGGTCCTGCTAGACATGGCGTCGTCGGGATTTTTCAGAGGTGAGCCGGACAGTCCCATGGAGGAGAAGTCTGGTCTTTTCGCCGAGGCCAACCTGTCGCTGGAGGGATCCTGTTGCCTGCAGATCCGGGACCCTCCAATTAAAGCGGCTGAAGGCTCCCGCGGGGGTTTTGGTCGGTAGTGTAAGTGCTAAGCCGACATACGGTCTAGGAATGCCTACCCGGGCATCCTGGATATCACCCGTAAATGGGTTACCCTGCGATATCAAAACAAAAAACATGATGTATAAGATACATTTCTAAAGTTGAAACTTATCTTGGGTTAGATTAAAGTAAGGAAATATCATACATAACATGTTACTGCAGTATCCGAAAACGCTATTAAAAGTTTACTAGTATATTGTATTTTTTCGTTTCAGTCAGAAACTTTTAATGATGTTAGCTGAAAGTATTTTTGTCTCGTTATATATGAGGGTAAATTAATTTCGAGAAGGATGCGGCGCACTACGTTTTATCCTTGACTTCGTTCGTTCTAACTTTTAATAAAACTTTGAGCTGAACTACATACGCACTTTTGAGTAACAACGCATTTTATGCCTGTTAGTGTTACATCTTTGCTCTATCATCTTAATAAGTATGAACTTTTTTCGACATGCTTTATTCCAAATGGTGAAAAAATTTGACATTTGATATTCAAAATAATTGATTCTTCTAACAAAATTACCAATCCTCCAATTGTCAGCTCTTGTTATACGGTTGTAATACACATAGAGACACTATAACACGATCAAGATAATCGAAACCCATTCTTCAACAGATCGGTCTACGTATGCGTATCAGTCTTAAAGAATTGAGTTAATCTATTCCAAACGATTTGACACTTTCAATTTGGATTTTTAAAGATTTGTATGATACGCGTCCATTTTTTGTATTATTTATTTTTACATTGTACGTTTGTATCGTTCGTTACGCTTACGCTTCAGCCTGTAATATCCCACTGCTGGGCATAGGCTTCTTTCCCCATCTAGGAGAAAGATCAGAGCTTAATCCACCATGCTTTTCAATGCGGGTTGGCGGATATATTCCCTACTATGAGTAACGATCGCTATCAGGTGTGCATGATAACAACCGGGACCGACGGCTTAACGTGCTCTCCGAGGCACGGTGGGGAGACCCACAAGGACTGCACAAATACCCAGACCACAGCAAACACCTGTATAGCCAATACAAATGTTTGTCATGTGCGGGGATCGAACCCGCAACCGCCAGCGCAACAGGTTACAATCCATGGATGTGACCGTTGTGTATCGTTGGTTGTCAAGACTTAATTTAGACTTATAATTTATTAATATTCATTAATTATAATAACTTATTAAGAATTAATTAATTTAGATTTATAATTTCACAAACAAAAATACGGACACAAGCAAGTGTTAAACAAGTGAATAGATAGCTTCATTTTTTATTAAAAATACCAACGAGCTTTAATTACGTTTTGAACCCGAGCGAAAAATCAATTTCCGTCGTCTTGACGAGTTATTGATTTATTTTAATTAATCTTCTATACCTTTTTAGAATTAAAAGAACGTATAGCTAATTAAAATTTGTATCAATAAAGGAATATTAATGTGTTTAGTAATGTTCTGTGAATGTTTCTATGCATTAGCCTCTATTTCGTACTGCTAGGATGGCAAAGCTAACTCATCGCACGAAAAAACACAAAATAGCAGTATTATGCCCTAAGCTCTGCGTATCTTCAAGAACTTTGGTTAACTTACTCACCACAGGGTACTACGAGGCTGTGCGACGAGCTGGCGATCTTAATGATTGGGATACTTCCCCAGACAGGCTGCTCTGAAATTAGGCTAAAATACTTAAATTTGTATATATTGTATTTTTATAACTTATGACTTACTCATCAAAAGCCAAATAGACTTCCAGGTCACCGAGAAACTTGTTGAAAAACTTTGGCTTGGCTTGGCAATTTATGGTTGAAAGAAAACAGCAAATTTTTATAGCTTTATTTTTTTTTTGCCTAATATTAATTCAAACTGAATTTGTGTATGTCTTTTTTTATTATCTTCGATAAGGCTTATAATTAATTGTTATACGTTAATATAAAGTTCACCATTGGATCTGGGTGACAATTTCAACTAAGTTGTTGCCCGCAAAATTGTCTAACATAATAACTCTTGGTCGGTTCAAGGAGTCGGATCAAAGTCAAACAGCTTAACTGATTAAGGGTTATCCGACATTGTATTATACTTCGTTAGTAGCGATGGATACGTGCAACAATGGGAGTACCTACCGCAAGTAGGAAGCCGACCCAACCCTCGCTATCAACACAGCGACTTCTCACCACAAAAACAAGACCACTTGAAAGTATTGTTTGGTTGTGATCTGAAAGGTAAAGGGTGTTGTAAAGGTAAAAGGTGGTGTGTTGTTGTGGTGGGAACCCTACTCAAGCTACTCCAGATCTTTTCAAATTACTAACTGTGCCATATAGCCTTGGAAGACAGTGCATAAGATGGGAGGATGACCTCAAAATTACAACTGGCCCAAGGTAGGACGGGAGACGGGTAACTCAGGACAAACCACAGTGGAAATTATTAGAGGAGACCTATGCCAAGAGGCACACTGTGATTAGAAACATTATACATATAAGTTATAAATGATGAAAACGCGTACATCATACACTATTACATATTTAGGGACTGTTGTAGTGTCGTAATAAAAAGTCTTCTCAGACGGTGTCGATCGACGGGGTCACCAGTTTAGGGAAGTGTGAAGAATCAACAATAACTTTGATAGCGCGATGTGGGATACGTCAGTTTTATCTAGTTTGTATGCTGCGCGATAGATGTCGCTACACATACATCATACACTATTACAGACACGAACAGGCATACATTTATTAATATGATTATTATTATAACTGTACCATATATCACATCCTTTTTAAATAAAACACTACACACAGAAAATTCTATCAACAAAAATTGTGAAAAGAATAGCTATTATATTATAATCTTTACTTCAGTTACCTGGGAGTGATCGCTGTGTTTACGATAAGAACGCCCCCTTAGGGGTTATTTATTGTTTTTAATTATTCTCTGTATATGGATTTTTGTTGGCGTGTAATAAATCTAACCTTGATTAATTTTATTAAAACTGTTTCCAATCATATAGTTATTAGTCGAAATATATACAGGTGTTTGCCGTGGTCTGGGTATTTGTGCACTTCTAGTGGGTCTCCCCACCGTGCCTCGGAGAGCACGTTAAGCCGTCGATCCCGGTTGTTATCATGTACACCTGATAGCGATCGTTACTCATAGTAGGGAATATATCCGCCAACCCGCATTGGAGCAGCGTGGTGGATTAAGCTCTGATCCTTCTCCTACACGGGGAAAGAGGCCTATACCCAGTAGTGGGATATTACAGGCTGAAGCAAAATATTGATTTTCAATTCTATTAGCTGTAGTAACGCTATCGAATGTAATGTTCATGTTTCCCGATAAGTAACTAAATAGGTCCAAGAGTAAGAGTAAAAGTATAATAGAGGAAAAAGGGAAGATAAATGTTTTGCTTATTACCAATTTAAAGGCTTTAGGCGTTATATTAACAATTATTTACGTCTAAAATAAAATTTGATTTAAGCCTTTTAAATTAAGTATACCTTTATTTATTTATATGGTTGTTTGGACCAGCTGTACTTATATTTATAATTGTGTTTGCAGGCAAACGAAGAAAAACCGACTTCAGTTATATCGACAAGTAATACAACGTAGGTAGATGAAAAAATAGTCAAGTAAATACGCATTATCAAAGAGTACTCCAAAAGTTGTAATCAGATCTCGATGAAATTTAAATGATGATGTAACCACATGATAAACATCGGCTTTCAATTTCATTAAAAATCATCAAAATCGGTACACCCAGTAAAAAGTTATGCGAATTTTCGAGAGTTTCCCTCGATGTCTCTGGGATCCCATCATCAGAGCCTGGTTTTCCTTCCAAACTAGGGATATCTCCTTTCCAACAAAAAAAGAATTATCAAAATCGGTTCATAAACGATGGAGTTATCCCCGAACATACGTTATATGTGCTGTGTGGCTACGGCACTAAGTGCTGTGTGGCTACGGCACTAAAGAATTTAGCCACCCCCTCTCTTCCCGTGGGTGTCGTAAGAGGCGACTAAGGGATAACAAGGTTCCACAACCACTTTGGAACTTAAGAAGCCGACCGATGGCGGGATAACCATCCAACTGCTGGCTTTGAAATACACAGGCCGAAGACGGGCAGCAGCGTCTTCGGTGCGACAAAGCCAGTACTGCGGTCACCAACCCGCCTGCCCAGCGTGGTGACTATGGGCAAAACACATGAGTTCACGTTATTTTTGGCGTAAACTTGTGGAGGCCTATGTCCAGCAGTGGACTGTATAGGCTGTAATGATGATGATGATGATACGTTATATATATACGGTCAAATTCAGTAACTTCCTCCTTTTTTTTGAAGTCGGTTAAAAAGTGATAATAGTTTTTCAGTTTTACATTATCTAATTCTCTTCTTTTCCAATAAAAACCTTCTGATTATCCATGAGTATCATTGTCTGTGGTTTCATTCTGTTTAAGTAAGTCAATTCGGCTTATTTATTTTACAGAGCTTTCAGAGCTAAAATTAATGTAATAAAATTCTTATGTAATATCCGCGTTAATCAATACTTTACGCTATCAGAGTTTCAAATAACGTATAACAATAAATTCATTTACAGCGAAACATCTGGGTGGCTCGCCGACGCCTCTTTTTAGGGTACATTGCCTAAATCACTTACGTAGGTAAGTGAAGTATCAAAAATAATGTTGATTTTTATTAGATATCTAAAAAAAGCTCTCAAAAATTCATCATATTTTAAATCTAAGTCAAAGTAACGTAAAGATATGTTAAGTAAAAGTGAGTTGATTTAAATTCAAATACTGTGTACGCTATATTAATATTTAACAAGGTAAATCCTTTTATAATTAGCACAATAAAGCAAAGGCACAAATGCTCTATTCATTAATTTATCCATTGAGATATCTGTAGGATAACGTTAAAGACGGGAATTTCAGACTTTAATCTGAGTTTGTGTTCCCGGCGCGAATGTATCGATTTGAATCGATAAAATGAAATAATAGATAAAACGTATTTAATGAAAAATTCTTCTTCAAAAAATTATTAAAATGAAATAATATTAACTTATTAGTTAATTTATTAAGTCTGCTAATTGAAATATTTTAATTATTAAAACTATTTGATAAAACAGACACATCTATACACATTTCAGCCTATTGCAGTCCACTGCTGGACATGGCTACGCCAAGCTTACACCAAACATCCCGCAATATTCATCCAGGCACCACCGGTAATCTTACGTAGATCGTCGGTCCAGCGAGCCGAGGGCGTCCCACACTGCGTTTGCCAACACGCCAACTCCACTCCAAAACACACTGCTGCAACGGCCATCGGTATGCGACACAGGTGACCAGCCCACTGCCAATTCACTGATAAAACAGGTGAAGTGCAAATCTTTAACGACTTATTTTTGTCTCTCTGTTTCTCTTCCTTTTTCTAGAAATTATTGAATCAAAAAGTGTCACTAGTTTCATTCAAATTAACGGATGTTACATTTACTTCAAAATAAACAAATTCTATTTACTCTGTAATGCAAATATCTCGATTTGTAAACGACCTGATGGAGGTTCTAAATTCAAATGTATTTTTTTGTGTTTTACTTGTTACTGAGTATACCGATTATGGTGATTGTTTTTTTATTCAAAAGCTGGTATAAGTATTTTTTTTTTAAACAGAGGTACGCTTAAAATGCTGCAGTTACAATGGACTATATAAGAAGTATCAAAGTAGACAAATCAAAACTTCTACATAGTAAATGCTTGTTTTAGAATTTGTTGCGACTTATAAGAATATTTTTTATTATCTGACAATTATATGATGATTTCCGAATATGAAAGAATTTATTTTCGAAGTGAAAACTTCTTTAGGATCGTTGTGATTTGAATCTCGATGAAACGTAAATGCGTCACGGAAAAGAAGAAACACATAAAATATGAGAGAATGAGATAGAAGGCATTACTGCTCAAAACGCGTAACCGACCTTTTTCATGACACCGTGATTATCGTAGACAGAACAAACGGCAACGATCTACCTTCCTACGAATTTTTAGAAATTTCACTTCTGCCGTATGCGAATTGCACACACATACTTTTTTGTTTCAAACCTTTGTTCCTTGTTTAAAATATAAATTGAATGCCATATATTATATAATATATGGCATTCAATATAATATATTATATTATATATATAATATATAATATACTATATTATATTTATTTTCATTTATTAAACTCTTGATGTTGGTCACTGTATCATACTTTTCATAATCAGGAAGGACTGTGACCCATGTCTTATTTATTGACAGTACGAACCTCATGTTTGCTATGTTCAGTTTGTAACAGTTTGCTTAGGACGTCAGCAAATCAGCAAATCAAGGCGCTGATGCTGTGCGAATGGACAGTTTGATATAATGTTTTCATTCGTATTTATCTTCTTACGTTTTAATTTTTATTTAACGAATTTATATTACGATGGAAATTAATTTATTACAAATTTGTTTTGAAAAGTATTTACAATTAATACTATATAATAACAATATGCGTAATAAATGCATTGCTTTGATTATAAGTTATGTATACGTCATTAAAATAAAATTATCTTCTCCTATTTAAGCTTTATGATAAATTAAAATGTATTTTTTTTTTTAATTTCTTGCAAAACAAATACATTCGTCTTGGAATCAATTAATTACAATGAGGGATCAAATACTTTGAACGTAAACAAACAAATCAATAATTAATAATGAGTTTTTGGTACGCATTGCTTTTTTCGTACAAATAAAAAATTATAATTATTTCATCAGATTTATGTTTATAGAAAATGTGTAAACCTATACATAATATAGAGGTCAAATTTATTATTATTTTTTTATATCACTAGGTCGGCAAACAAGCGTACGGCTCACCTGATGGTAAGAGATTACCGTAGCTTATAGACGCCTGCAACACCAGAAGCATCGCAAGCGCGTTGCCGACCCAATCCCCAATCCCCCCACGAGCTCTGGTCACCTTACTCACCAACAGGAACACTTACAGGAATGCTTGAAAACAGTATTATTTAGCTGTGATTTCTTTAAGTCTTATAAGACTGGTTGTAAATTATTTAAGGCCTAATTTCTTGAATTACCGAAACGATTTTGAAAATTCTTAATAAGTAGAAAGCATCATTATTGCTGCGTGCCATATTCTAGATTAATGTTTCCATAAAATAAGTTTTAATAACATAAATTAACTCTAAAAAATATAATAGACAAAAGGATATTATGAACGAGCCTTATTCCTTATTATAGTTAAAATCATTGTACAAAACAATGTAGATGTGATAATGCAGAAACAATGAATATAATTTTGTGTTGAAATAAAAAAATTCGTATTGGAAGATTTGTATTAGATTTCTGACACACTATCATATGTATGCATAGCTTATTGTCAATCACTGTCAATATTGTGCAAGCACAAACAATCCTTCTAAAAATTCTCTTCTCTTCTAAGAATTTCTTATTCTGTTTTCCTGCTAATAGTTTAGTTTTTATAACTCTTTTTATTTATTTATTTATTTATTCTTAATGTACACCGAAATACAGACACATATAAAGAAAGATGCAATACAAGATGTACAAAGGCGATCTTATCGCTAAATAGCTATTTTAATTTTTAGAGTGTTATCACTGTCCGTGCTGCACTTTTTGCTGTCTGTATATACACGGTGCTCACTGAAAATCATTTTTGGGGCAACGATGTCTCAACAATACTGAGTATGTCCGATTGGTGACATCACAAATTCATTTTTTTGTGTAAGGCTTTGTATTTTAGTATTAAGATTGAATTTTGTTGATTTTTTTCTTACGTCAGCAGTACTTCGTTACCAATAAAATTTATTTTAGTTTTATTTATTTGATTCGGAGCAGTCTGTACAAACACAACCGTTTTGTGTCTGGTGAGTGCGACACTCTTAAAATAAACTTGGTTACGTTATTACTACTATAAACAAACGAAGAAAAACCGACCTCAATTATATCGACAAGTAATACAACGTCGGTAGACGAAAAAAATAGTCAAGTAAATACGCATTATCAAAAATTACTCCAAAAGTTGTAATCAGATCTCGATGAAATTTAAATGTGACCACATGATAAACATCGGCTTTCGATTAATTTAAAAATCATTAAAATCGGTACACCCAGTAAAAAGTTATTGCGGATTTTCAAGAGTTTCCCTCGATTTCTCTGGAATCCCACCATCAGATCCTGGTTTTCTTATCATGGTACTAAACTAAGGATATCCCCTTTCCAACAAAAAAAGAATTATCAAAATCGGTACATCTAGTAGAAAGTTATGCGTCAAGTGAAAACGCATTATTAGATATAACTCGAAAATTAGTTGTTAGATCTCAAATAAATTTAAATGGGACCAATTGACACACACCACCTTTCGATTAAAAAAAAATTGTCGAAATCGGTCCACACGGTCAAAAGTTCTGATGTAACATACATAAAAAAAATACAGTCGAATTGAGAACCTCCTCCTTTTTTGGAAGTCGGTTAAAAAGAGTATATATATGTGTGTGTGTCAATTACACGGTAGTGTAATTTTTTTAATTGATATGGTCTATTTTCTATGTGTAATTTTCAAAAAAATATTAGCTTTTGCACTCCTTCTCTTTGTAAACTGTAAGTGTGCGAAATTTCATACTCCTCCGTCCACGCAATCTTCGTTAAAAGGGATACAAAGTTTTTGCTTGACGTATTATATTACATTTATAAAAAAAAAGAAATATATCTAATTACCTATTCATCATTTCAGCCTATCACAGTCCACTATTGGACATAGGCATCCACAAGTTCACGCCAAAAATATGTGTACTCATGTGTGTTACCCATAGTCACCACGCTGAGCAGGCGGGTTGGTGACCGCAGGGCTGGCTTTGTCGCACCGAAGACGCTGCCTCCCGTCTACGGCCTGTGTATTTCAATGCCAGTAGTTGGATGGTTATCCCGCCATCGGTCGGCTTTTTAAGTTCCAAGGTGGTAGTGAAACTGTGTTATCCCTTATTCACCTCTTAAGACACCCACGGGAAGAGAGGGGGTGCCTATATTCTTCATTGCCGTAACCACACAATTACCTATTATAAAAAGCTATTTAAAAATAAGTGAATTCAATTGCGTGATAAAAGAACATCGATTCAAATATACATACATAAAAATGTACAAAGGGGGCGAAACCTTTAAATATTCAGAGTTGTCAAATATTTGTAACCAAATACCAATGTTTGGTTACCTTTGATGTCCTAAGTAAATAGAGGCCACTGTTTGAACAAACATTGGCTGTTAGATCTGTAAAGATATTGATGCGTAGTTTACAGTCTGTGTTTTAATAATAATGTACTTTAGATTAACGCTACTTAATTAGGATGTTTCAACGTTTAAAAGCTTTCAGTAAATGTCAATAAAAGGTTTGGAACCTAATTACGTGTATCGATAACGATACATAATTGTTTTGAGTTGATGTTAGAATGATATAAAATTATAATGAGACGGTATATAGAGATTCCTATTCCATACAATATTACTTTATTATTATATTATACGACTAGCATCCCGCCCCGGCTTCGCACGGGTATTTAACAAAATTTTCAATATAATTAAAAAATATATAGCCTATGTCACAGTGTAGCTTTCCAACAGTGAAAGAATTATTCAAATCAGTTCAGTCGTTTCAGAGCCTATTCAATGCAAACAAACAATCAAATCTTACCTCTTTATAATATTAGTATAGATAATATCCGGAACCGACGGCTTAAAGTGCTCTCCGATGCACAGTGAGGAGACCCACAAAGACTGCACAAAAACCCGGACCACGGCAATGTGTATGGCCAATACAAATCTTTGTCATGTGTGGGGATCGAATCTGCTACCGCCAGCGCAACAGCGCCATTTCTGACAAACCCGTTGACGCGGTTCCCAGAGACATCTGGGATTTCTTCCATTGGCTTCTGCAACAGAGTGGAACATGGATTTGATTAGCGACCGGAGTCGAGGTTTAATATAAATTTATTTTTCTAAGTAGTATTTATATGTATCTACATTTTTTATTTAAATATATCAGCCGGTATTTGCCCACAAAATGGCTTTTAGTTACCTATCATAGGAAGAGACGACCATTTGAATGTGAGTAAATCATTTTATTTATCTCGGCTTATTGCTCAAGTATACCAGACTATTTCACCTTTACCTTTTTGTACACATCTTGGAGTATCACACCATCGACATTAGTAACTATTTCATTAATTGATACATAAGATCCCTTCATCGTGATCAATTTTGAATATCCATATTTAATTGTACGTAGGCGTCAACAAAAAGCAATCTATAACAGCACTGCCTTAACACGTTTCCCTAACTCCTCAACAACAAAGTTGATCTGAAGCGACTTCAACGATTTACATGTAAATTGGGTTTCAAACGGATTCAAACGTTCATAGTTAGCACTACTAAAGCGATACATAAACCCTTTAATTATAACATAAGCTTTATTGCTATCACAATAAAGTTCAATTTCGCAATCGATATTAATTTATCGAGCGTATTAATAAATTTGTTTCGAAATTAGAAATGCAAACTTACGTGCGTTCGTTTGTGTGCGCATATGTGGACTTTGTGAGTATGTAATTAGTGTTATTTTTGAATGAATTAAGGTTATTTTGATGTATTGAAATTGTTTGTCGACAAGTCTTGACTTTCGATAAGGCGTTCGACCCGATGTGTGACGCAGTATTTACTTTTGCCGACTGCTTGCTTTGAAGTTTCGAAGGTCTGGTATAATTTATCGGATTTAAGATTGATTTCAAAAATGTTTAAATAAATCAAATTAAATTTCTAAGATGTCGGTCTTGCAAATAGCAAATCAAAGATTAAATAATATTTTAAAGCTACATGCCATAGCAAAATGACATACACGAAATACCTTATTTCGAATTCTTTTCAGCGGAATCAATATTTAAAATATATTGTAACTTCACATTAGTATGAATATTTTATTTGATACTAATAAAAGTTCAATTTGTAATAAGACGATTCAAAAGTGATTTGTACTTAATTAAATAAATATTAAATTTTTTGCAAGGATCAAATCCGCTCAGCAACGAATTTTCTGGTTACTCTGACGACCGCGCTAATGCCACGTCAATTACATTTCTTTTTTTATATATAACTAGGTCGGCAAACAAGCGTACGGCTCACTAGATGGTAAGCAATTACCGTAACTTATAGACGTCTGCAACACCAGAAGCATCACATGACTCTATCCCCAATTCTCTCCAGGAACTCTGGTCACCTTTCTGACCAAAAGAAACACAACACTGCTTGAAAAGAGTACTATTTAGCTGTGATCAGCTGTAAAGTCGAGGTTGGTACCTCTCTCCTCAATATTTCCAGCTCAAATATGGCTGCTCCATATTTCAGCAGGAAATTTCCTGCTGTGCCCCACCTCTGTTAACTTCGAAAACTTTCGAAGAGAAGCAATAAACACGATCTAACAATTATTAAAATTAAATACGGATGAAACGGGGCCACGCTAATAGTAAACAACATTCCTTTGAGATCAGATAACTTTGCAAATAAAGATATTATCAGTCATTGAAATGTTATAATTAATTGGATTTGAAATATTTATTTATCAATTTATATTTTATCAATCATATAGATTTAAATTGATTAAGTAAAATATGACTGAATATTCTAGAATAAAAATTGCCATTCACTTTAGAGTCATAGTTTATATTTTTATGTATGTGTGTATGTATGTATAAGACGGTATTTTTCCTTTACATATCCGAATATCAAGGGGTTATTTCGCATATAACAACACGCATAATGACTTACGTTGTCACTTCATATCAATAACTTAGAAATGCGTTTTTAGAAATGCATTCGATGTAGCTAAAACTGAAAAAATTATGTTAAATTATGATTCAAATTTAAAAAAAAAAAGAAATTATTGACTTACATAAAGCTATAACATGAATTAATACAGCTAATACGATGAAAAAAAGATTGATGACAACAGGGTTTCTTATCGCACATTAATCATTTCTTAGCATTACAGTTTCATTTCCGATAATAATTAACTTCGTATATGTATTTTTTTTTTTATTAGGGGCTCAGAGTTTTTTACTGTGTCAGTATGGTGTAGTCAAAATTCAAAATTGAATACAAATTTTTAAATGAATCAATTAATCTAATTAACATGGAAAACGTACTAAAATTATTAATCTTGTCCTTTATTTTTTTTTAATTTTTTTATTCTACGTGTACTTAATGCGATTTTCTCTTAGAATATAGAGTTAGATAAAGTCTTTTTACATCTATTCTACAGAAATAAGAGCTTTTTTAATATATAGTTAGCCAGATAGGGATAGCGTTTAGTTGGAATAGGGCTTAAATTTATGCCGTTTATTTCAAATACAAATTCTTTATGAAGACTTTTAGAACTTCCTACCCGGAAACATGGATTACCACTGTACAAATGGTTGTACACAAATACTGAAAGATGGTGTTTGAGATCTAAATGTAGACAATAATTGACATCTTATATGTGCTCTATGATAGAGCTTGGCCATAATATAGCAGGTAATAAATGGAAATTTTAAGCGACTAAGGGACGACCAATAACGTTTTAATCGAAACCTTTTCAAATAACATCAAAGTTTATCTAATTTGATGGCAACGAGATACCGGGTCAATGAATCAAAGGTAATAGTTACAACTTATTCGACCTTTCGCTTTGTAATTTATAAGGTAGAGGTAATGGAATCGGGTCGGATGGAGAGATTGATTAATTAAATTTGTTTGTGAATGATTTTGAATATTTCAATGTTTCATATTATACTCGCTATAAACTTCCTAAAAATACTATTGACTGAATTTTGAACAGCAGTGTCACTGTACTATTTCCGATTTGTTCTGAACATTGACAACAGAAGCGTGAATTCTTATGAGTGGATGAGTTCAATTTTGTTTTTTTTTTCAATTGGTACGGAATCCAAATAAAATGTATGATACCTTTGTGACAAACTCGATATAGTAGGTTATCAAACCTATAAAAATAAGCATTGTAAAGACAAAGGTTGACCATTGACCTACAACTGTGGCACGATTTTAATAGTAGAAAATAGTAATTATAATGAAACGGTTTTTTCGGATTTTATTGCGGTTTACTATGTTTTTAGATGCCCGACGTTTCGAATACTTTACAGTGACCATAATCACGGGAAGACAGTCAGTCATTATAATGAGTCAGTCATTATAATGAGTCAGTCATTATAATGAGTCAGTCATTATAATGAGTCAGTCATTATAATGAGTCAGTCATTATAATGAGTCAGTCATGATAATGAATCAGTCATTATAATGAGTCAGTCATGATAATGAATCAGTCATTATAATGAGTCAGTCATTATAATGAGTGAAATTTGCGTAAACGTTAGAAAACAATATAGAAAATAGTCATTAAAGTGCTAAAAATTGTGTGATCTATTCTGACCCCGATTAATTTCTAAACTGCATTCCTTTATTTCACTCTCTTTCTCTTTACTTTTTTTATTCATTATGAAATTACTTTTAAATTTGTCTCCTTAAGTTTCATTAGAAACATGAACTGTATTAATTTTTGCATCTCACCGGTACTGTAGTATCATACAGAGATGTACTCCGTGACCATATGTCGACATGACGTGACTTTGTTACAACCTGCCTCATATTGTGCAAGACCTAATTGAAATGACGTTGATGTACCGTCATTGCAAT
Source organism: Melitaea cinxia (assembly GCF_905220565.1). Taxonomy (NCBI): domain Eukaryota; kingdom Metazoa; phylum Arthropoda; class Insecta; order Lepidoptera; family Nymphalidae; genus Melitaea; species Melitaea cinxia. The sequence continues at coordinate 2,141,969 of NC_059409.1, read as the reverse complement.
CACTCCTTTCCCTTGAACAGTAGGAATGTTGCTTGCGGTTCGTCTGTACAAAATTTATTATAACGAGACTTTGCAAGTTCGGGACTTAAATTTTGAACTTTTAAGTCTTATTGTAGTTTAGAATTTGGTCTCAATTTCTGCTAGAACTAATATATCTAATTGTTTATTCCTTGATACTATGATTTTGTTTTTTTTTTGTATTGTATTTAATGCAACCTTTTTTTTGTACTCTTTGAATTTTTGTCAATAGTGTGTTCAAGCTAGTGCGTTTATTTTAAATATTACAACCTATATTTCTATATCAAATCAAACAAATCATCACACTGCCTGTACATTTAATTTTAAAACTTTATCAAAATTTATTTATATGAAGAGAGAGAGAGAGAGAGAGAGAGAGAGAAAGAGAGACGAACTTTTTAAATTACAAAATAAGTTATTTCAAGTATTTAGTTTATTTAGTATTTAGTTCTTAAGTTGTGAATTGTATATATCTATAATATTTAATAAACTCTAATAATAAGTAATATTTTTTTTTCAAATAACATTTTATATATTTTTTTATTTTTAGTAAGATTAAATAAAAGAATTATTTATTATTAATTTTTTGTGTGGTTCTACATTTTTAAACCTTATAAAAAAGTTATAATTATAGATAAAAAGATAAAAACGTTATTGCAGTCACTAGATATTACATCGAAAAAAAATAACGGTATACAAGAAATACACAGCTACCAAAGTTTATGGTGCAAAATTGAATAAAAAATAATAAAATATGCTATTGAATAAAATATATCTGATTTCTCTTAAAACAAAGGGAACAGAATACTTCGTCGAAACTTTTTAATTTTATTTCTTATATAAAAAAAGAAAGGAACAGCTGAGTGTGGTTTTTTTTTCACAGAATAATTACTTTATATTTTTATGAATAAATATCGGTTTTCACTAGCTTCGAGATAAATTAAAAGATTAATTAAAAAACTGGGAATCGCTCGAATCAGTTGCTATCATAATATGAAAAAATCAGAAACATTACAGTAAAATTTTAAGAAAATTGGCCAAGTACGAGTCGGACTCGCGCTCGAAGTGTTCTGTATCATCGACAACAACAACAGTAGGTTCATTGATTTTAATATCGGGCAAAAATCACTTTTGTTGTATGAGAGCCCCCTAAATATTTTTTTTTTATTCTAATTTTATTATTTGTTAATAAAAATTATAATATACCTATATAAATTAGCTATTTTGTGAATATTCCAAGTGCCTGTTACCATTTATTGATATCGAGCAAAAATAGGCAAAAAAATGGCGTTTTTTGTATGGAAAATTAAATTATTATTATTATTATTTTTTGAATATATCCTACTGATAAAAGTCAAAGTCTCGAGCAGCCTGACTGGGGAAGTACCTAGACATAACAGAAGATTACAACTAAACAGTACTGCTCTCCAGGAGTGTTATTTTGCTGTGGTGATTAAGGTATCCTGTGCTCCTGGCCCTCAGGCCACGGGTTAGTGTATCAGCAACGCGCTTACGATGCTTCTAGTGTGACAGGTGTCTATAAGCTACAGTACCCGCTTACCGTAAGGTAAACCGCACACCTGTTTGCAAACCTAGTCGTTATAAAAAACATTTAATATCAATGCTCAAATCACTAACACATCATCAATGTTAAGAACGAAAAATAATCTCAACTTTCAAGTTCCGTTGAAGCATACCGCACGATTGAACGAAAGCTTCAATTGTAACAGAAGAGCTTTTAAGGCATCTTAAATAATAACGCTAAAACGCTCTGCTTAGCAAACACGAGGGTGATCGCAACCTTCGAACAATTTATATTGGTTTATCAAGATTTGTTCACGAGCCCTTTACAACCAACGACTTGGAAAATCTAGTTTAGTTCATTATTAAAGTGGGTACTCGAGGTACATAGAAAAAGTTACTTTGTATCTATCCTATATAACCTATCTTTATATTTAGAAATAGTACTAAAATAATTGTTTTTGCAAGCAAACAAAGAATATCCGACTTTAATTATATCGACAAGTAATCCAACGTAGGTAGACTAAAAAATAGTCAAGTAAATACGCATTATCAAAGATTACTTCAAAATTTGTAATCAGATCTCGATAAATTTTAAATGTGACCACCTGGTAAACATCGGCTTTCGATTAAATTAAAAATCATCAAAATCGGTACACCTAGTAAAAAGTTATATGGATTTTTGAGAGCTTCCCTCGATTTCTCTGGGATCCCATCATCAGATCCTGATTTCATTATCTTGGTACCAAACTAGGGATATCTCCTTTCCAGCAATACAAGAATTATCAAAATCGGTTCATAAACGACGGAGTTATTCCCAGACATACATAAACAAAAAAATATATATATATATATATATACACGGTCGAATTGAGTAACCTCCTCCTTTTTTTGAAGTCGGTTAAAAAGGTAGAGAATATTTCTGTACTGTGTGTATATTGTCTGTACAACTTGGATTGTAACCGCTTGCTTTTTTATATGTTTATATCACTAATGTTTATTTAAAAAATGTCTTATACAGCAGTATCAAAACGATTTTAAATATCGTAAGGTATAAAAGCAATCAATTCTGAAGGTAAATTCAGGAGTCGATATGGTTACAATTTCCATTTTTACGGTGAAATTTTGTCATCGTTTTGCAGCAATTTTATGTCAGACGACTTTTTGATTATGCGATAATGTAAATATGTCTGGCCCTTTTAAATTATATTTCGAGCGAATATCCTATAATCTACGCCGATACTGGTGGAATATTTTGAGAGTTTGTTTGTTATTGGAGGGTAATCTCCGGAATAAATGAATATATTTGAAAAATTTTCGTACTTGGGGAGTCACTCAGCAACAAGCGCTTATAAGCGCACACATGTGATAGGTACTAATATTTAAATGTATTCTGTATATATATTTGGACATTATTAGCATTAGATATATCTTTTTATCTTATGCATATATATATAATGTCCCATCAACGAGTAAAGATCACTTCTACTATGATTGAAAATGTATGCTTAATACACACTAAACCTCTATCGAAAAATCACTCGCGATGTTAATATTCAGTTATGAGTACAAAATTAGTAATTTTAAGTATAGCCATCTCTATAAGAGGTGAATGATAGAACGGTTACAAAGAACTTTTGACGAACCGAGGTCATACACAGATTTTTCAATAAGAAACACTACATCATATTAAGAAAATAATTCTATTTTCATGTCAAAAAATAAATAAAAGCTGCTGAATAAATTATATTAATAAACCACTCACACTCAATGGCTTCCATTAGGGTTGACTCCTGTGTCGGGGATCCGGGAACACACATATACAAGCACAAACGCATAGACCACGGCAAACATCTATTCAGCCAATACAAATGTGCTGGGATCGAACTCATAGGGTAGGTCGGCAACGTGTTTGCAACGCTTCTGGTGTTGCAGGCGTCTATAGACGGTAATGACTTACCATCAGGTGAGTCTCTTGTTTTTCGACACAGTTGTATAAAAATAAATAAATAAATAAAATAGTATGAAATATACACCTACGAAAACTTTGATACGCCTATAAACCCGTCAAATATTCACACACAATGTAACCAAACATAATTTATTCTATACAATAAAACAATAAAATGAAATTCAAAGCGATGCTCGAAACAATAAAATACCAACTCTTAAGGACCTTAGCAAGATAAACGGCTACGCATTATCGCGAATATATATCTTAAGGCTTTTTCTAAATTTGTCGTAACGATATCGTTTAGGTTATTTGTAGTATTAAAATTCAAAGAAAATTACTTATATTGAAGCTTATGTTATAAGGAAATTTTTCGATTTTGATTATGTCAACAGGTGGGAATTGTTTACGTTTTTGTAACACCATCTATCGGAACCCAATAGGGTTGGCGTTATTTGATTCGTTTATTTAGCACTTGATATGATATTAATATTTTTCTTAGACTAGTTAGCCTTTTTCATGCCTAGTTATTTAGACAGTCGATCTGAAGAAGTAAACTCCAGTCGTGCGTCGAAGCTGACACATATTTTTTTATTGATTTATATTTTAGGGCCGGAATAACAAAATATCGTCGGAGAAGATAATATAGTGTCTGAACATGTGTGTGTATGCGTGCGAATGTATGTGTGAATATATAAATTTTCACTTCTGTAATATCAAGATAAATGTCATCGATCAGGTATTCGGCTACGACATACGTTACGACATAATAAGAACTTACTTTCATTACCAACGAAAAATGTATGAGCGTTTCAGGATATAAAAGTTTATCCGACTGTGCAAATAATCATTCCGAGTGTATTTTAATAAAATTCAGCTCTTCGTCTAAAAAGTAAAAAAAGGTAAAAAGTTAATATAAAATCGTTGCAGTCGTTTTGGTCTCTTTTACCGAAATGCACTGAACAATATAATAACACAGATAATATATAATTTTAATTATGTACCTGGATGTATAATGAACGTATAATTTAAGAATGAAATATTATAAAGATTAAAAATATTATTGTATGAAAGAACGGAAGATCAAAAATCAAAATTTACTTTATTCGCGTAGGCTTCAAAAGCATTTTCGTATCTTCATTTCACAAATAATTATTAAACTTATTAATTAAGGATATATTGTGCGATAATGACTGGTATTCATTTAATGCAGCAATCAGAAACTAATATTCTACTTCTTCTTCTTCTTCTTAAAATGGCTTTCAATAGTGCCAAATGAGCACAGATGAATTCGCCAATGTCACGTAGAATGGAGAATACACGAAGGAGATTGATCGGTGCGTTCGAGATTACAAATTATTTCACAAATAATTATTAAACTTATTAATTAAAGATATATTTTGCGATAATGACTGGTATTCATTTAATGCAGCAATCAGAAACTAATATTCTACTTCTTCTTCTTCTTCTTAAAATGGCTTTCAATAGTGCCAAATGAGCACAGATGAATTCGCCAATGTCACGTAGAATGGAGAATACACGAAGGAGATTGATCGGTGCGTTCGAGATTACAAATTATTTCACAAATAATTATTAAACTTATTAATTAAAGATATATTTTGCGATAATGACTGGTATTCATTTAATGCAGCAATCAGAAACTAATATTCTACTTCTTCTTCTTCTTCTTAAAATGGCTTTCAATAGTGCCAAATGAGCACAGATGAATTCGCCAATGTCACGTGGAATGGAGAATACACGAAGGAGATTGATCGGTGCGTTCGAGATTACAAATTATTTCACAAATAATTATTAAACTTATTAATTAAAGATATATTTCGCGACAATGACTGGTATTCATTTAGTGCATCAATCAGAAACTAATATCCTATATATTTTATATAAATACTAGCGACCTCTGGCCGTCCATATTTTTTTGAACGATAAGTAAACACGAACATATCATATACTTAAATCTTCTCCAAAACACGCTGCATCTTATGGTATAAATATTTTTCCGATCGGTTCTGTAGTTTTGCAGTATATCCGAACAAGAAAAAAATGGCTTTCCATTTATTAGTATAGATTTATCCAGTCATTTTTTACATAGCAAAATTAATATATAAATATTGATTTTTCTTCGTGGCCAGATTGGGCTGGAATAGTTGGCGCGATCTTGCGTAGGCCTACATCCAGCATTGGATTGCAGTAGGCAGATTTGTGTGTGTGTGTGTGTGTGTGTGTGTGAGTGTGTGTGTGTGTGTGAGAGAGAGAGAGAGAGAGAAATTCTCTTAGAGGCATTTTTACCACCGTCAGTCAAAAAGTAACACACACATTAGCATATATATATTAGACATACAAATACGTATATTTAATCGACTAGCTGTTCCCGAGACTTCGTCCGCGTTGAATTTAAAAAAAAAAAGTTATTGTTCAATTCGTAGAGTTATAAAATAAATAAAATATAAAATTTCTAAAATAAAATTAGCCTAAGTTACTCCTTATTACATCAGCTATCTGCAAGTGAAAGTTTCGTTAAAATCGGCTAAGCCGTTTCAGAGATTAGTCGGAACAAACAGACAATCAGACAGATAGACAGAGAGAAAAATTGTAAAAAATGCTATTCTGGTATATTGTGTACCGTGTATACATCCATATGAATTTAGTAAAAGCGGTTATTTTGATATTAAAAACAGACATTCCAATTTTATTTATTTATATAGATGCGAAAATATTTATAAAAAAAATATACAATACCACTAATGATAATAAGTTATATAATTATAGCGTGTTTCATTTTGAGAGCTCGATACTTGAATAGCGGAGCTAATAAGATAAATTTATTTTCTCCATCGCAAAATGAAATTGTTTTCGTCCAAACGAAGGCCTCGTACAATCGTTTGTCAATAAGTATCAATAGTGAGACGCTTCACAAAAGTTGCTTGTAATAATTATTTATGTCCTAATTTATAGACTCTAGCGAATTTATGCTTCCACTTAATGGTTCAGTTTTCTTGTTTTTTTTTTGTTTTTGCAAAACTATGAATTCTTCCTTTTTCTGTTTCCTTGGTTCCATATATTATTTTATATTATAATTTTATATTTAAGCTAGTGAACAAACAAACTGCCCTGGTGATAAGCGGATATCGTAGCATATAAACGCAAAAACACCAGAAACATTTCAAAAGCGTTGCCCATTTTATCCTCAATCCTCCCCAAGAGCTAACTTACTCACCACAGGAATACAGCACTGCTTAAAAACAGTATTATTACGTTGTGATTTTATATATCATTGAGGTATTTCCCCTCTCGGGCTGATCCAAAATTCGAACAAGATAATTCATACTTTTTACTACCTTAAAAAAAAGCCAGACAAATCGCGAAGACTGTATCTAAGCTGAAACATGCAACAAAATGCATATTAAATCTTTCTCAAAGGTATACAAGATATAAATGACAAGAGGCACAAATTCTAGACCGGTGTTCCATAATTTAATTGTATTTTTCAAAATAGTAGGAAATAACATTTCTTGCGGAGAGGTTGTCATCCACCTAAGAATGCTTTTGCTTATAAGAGTCTTAAAGTTCTGAATTTCATTTTATATTATAGAAACTTTCATCCTCAAGAGAAGGAAAGTAACAGACATAACCCTCAGAATTAGCAAGTTGGAGTAACAGAGACCTGTGTCAGGGGACCGATGGCCGCTGGAGTGGACGTGCACGCAAACGCAGTGTTGGACGTCCTCCGGCCTACTGGAATGACGATCTACGTGAGATTGCTGGTGGTGGCTGGATGAGCTATCCGGAAAACCGGGATGTTTAGCGTGAACTTGGGGAAGCCTATGTCCGGCAGTGGACTGCGATAGGTTGAAGTGATATAGGAAACTACATAATAATAAATACCAATGCCTCTAAAAACACCTGATCAAATATATTTTGCAATAACAATTTTTATTGCATTAAATTTAAATTCGTATAATAATAAACTAATACTCGTTAATACAATAAGAAATTTTTTTTTTACATTTTTTGTTTCTTTTTAATAATGGATAAATTTTATACAACCAACATTCAACCCCTTCATTTTTGAGCCACGTTGAATTGTATTGTGTTGGTTGTAATTAATGCTTTGCTATTCTGATTCGTAGCGAGCTGTTTTATTGGTTACACAATAGTAAACAACTTATTGAACTGACGAGTCTTGAGACAAACTTTTCAAAACAAACAACAACTTCATTTTTATTTTATATTTTTATAGATGGTATAATAATCTTATAAAAAAATTGAAGGACAGTGAGATACGTACACAACAGAAACACACGCGCAGATACACCCACACACTCACACAGACACACACACACATACTACAGTACAGTGTGACAGAACGCTTTACACAAACCCTAAATCTTCAATTAACTTTTACTAAGAAAGTATTTTATTTCAGTTAAATAGCCTTTTCGTTGGTATTTTATTCTAGGGCCAGTAACCTTTCAATTTAATAAAATTTCTATACAACTCATGCAATGACTTGCAAATCAATTTCACGACAAATACAGTAAACCAAAACAGTATAAATAATAATCACAATACCAATTTGAAAAATGTTACTAAAACACTCAGAATAATAAATTATTCAGTATTGTCCAGTCATTCGTACTATCAATCCATTAGTACATATTTTAGTATTTAATAACGGATTATTTATTACCTGCGATTTCAGTCATTTTCGAGTGGTACAGAAAATTTTACTGATTAAAAAAAAATCGATTTTTTTGCACCTTTTTAAAGTTGGCAGTTTATTATACGCCACTAAAAAGGTAAGATAAGAAAAAAAATCTTTAATATGCTTTTCTTTCATTATATTGAAGAGCAAAAATACTTATTTAATAAAAAATAATATTTTTGATACAGAAAAAATATTTTCTTATAAAACACAATCAATATTCTCTCGAAAATAAAAAAATCTTTTTTTATCAAGTAGTAGTTTATGCTGGTCGTTGATATGTCAATTGAGATATTACGCTTTGTATACAGAGTGGATAGAAGTGAGAGGAATTAAATGAAACAGTAATTAAACTTAGATAGCGCCCAGAAGTAAATATCCTTCTCAAAGTCTGAAGCAGCCCGACTGTAGAAGTACCTCGATCTTACAGAAGATCGCAGCTAAATATTACTGCTTTCAAGTAGTGTTGTGCTCCGGTGGTGTGTACGGTGACCAGACCTCCTGGGAAGGGTCGGGGAGGAAGGGACGGCAACGCATTTGCGATGCTTCTGGTGCTGCCGGCGTCTATAAACTACGATAATTGCTTACCATCAGGTGAGCCGTATGCTTGTTTGCCGACATTTTTTCTTCTTTAAAGCTATATGCAAAAAAAAAATCAAGTAGAAGTGAAGAACCAATCTTAAACTACAGTTTCTTTTACTAAATGACCAAAAAATATTTGTATACCCAATATATTTGTATATGTGTCCATAATACCAATTAGTAAACTAAAATCAAACTCAGCCCTAAAATTTAGAACGTAAAACTTTATATAATCACTATTATGAACACATCATTAATTGTCCTCGATCGACCTTTGGACCTTAATTTACCGAATGGTGCCATAAATTACCGGCCTTATCAAATAGATCTCGAACCACTTATCGGACTAAAAACCACAGTTCCGACTTTAGGAACAAAGCGAAGTATCGGAATCTTTTAATTAAAATATATATCCTGACGTTAAATAGGTAAATTGAGTAAGTAAGTAGTATGAATATTCATAGTGAGTATTAAATGGAAAATATATTTTGTTAAAGAATCAGCGTATCTTATATTTCTTAAAGCTTTGATGATAACCAATCTGATGATAACCATTCTGGTGTTTCATTAATGTCGAGGATCTTTAGTTTGATTCATACTCTGAACTAACACTTGTTAGGAATAAAATTTAACTGTTTCGTGTACGTTGTTCTACTATACTTCAGAAACCACGAAAAGCTGGACCAAGATGTTACTATTATATAAATACGCATTTGACCTCGTAAACAACTATCTGCAAAATTGCAAAAGACCAGATTGCGTTTCACCACATCTTGTCCCTTACTCAGTAACTTTACAGAATGCTTCTGTTTTGAAAAAATCTACAACTTCCACATATTTATGTGCAAAAAATAGGGTTAGGTTTATTGTCTCCATCTGTCTATGATCGTTCTGAATAGATGCCTACCTCATTGACATCTAATGTTTGAGTCGCGGTGCCTCCCAAAATCCGAAAACTAAGTCCATGCAAATCGCTTTAATAGTAGTTAAGCCTAATAATTTTTAATAAAAATACAAAGATATACTCGTACACCTTGGAAGAAACCCTGAAAAAATATCAAATTCCAGCGTTATATTTTGGGTTCTTATAAACATTTCTTTAGTAGCAAATAAGTTTACAGTAGACGATTTAAATAAACAAAAACTAACATTGATAGGAACCTTATTTTGATAGGAAAGGCTTAGGTAAGTATTTTCCAGACATAAATACGTGATGATTTATAATCTCATAACTCGATGGGGCGTGATATGTGATAGGCTTTTTCGTTCCATAAAATATCAGAATAACACCATATGTCATGGTTATGGATAAGGAGAGGATAACACGAATCTTTAGCACCGCTTACGTGGATATTGTGTTTATTCTATACTAACATCTTATCGTGACTCTATCCGTTTAATGTTTAAAGTTAGGCCCAGAACCAAATGTAATAACGCTAAACTTTTGAACACGATAATTTATATGTAAGTTTTATTTATATGATTTAAGTTTTATTCGGGATTGTTGACGTAAAATATTTCTTTGTAGTATCACATAAATATTGCAATGCTCCTGGTACTGTAGCACTTACAGGAGACCTTATAGTAGATCACAGCCAAATAATAGGTACTTCTTTTAAGAATTGTAGTGTTCCTGTGTTGAGGAAGGTGAGCAGAGCTCCTGGCGCGGATCGGAGGTAGGGTCGGCAACGCATTTGCGATGCTTCTGATGCAGGCGTTCATAAGCTACCTTATAAAATTATACTAAGTGGAAACCAAAAAGACAGAAGAGAGATTCCAAAGACAAGAGGATATACATATTTATTTATTTTTATTTATACCATACTAAACTAGTAACTATATTTGGATATGACATGGTAAATAAATATAGCATTATATGGCAATAGGATTCATCAACATTTATAATTATTGCTTTAATTGTAATTATAACAATTAGAAGTAAAGATAAAAACTTACTTTTGTCATTTCTATGTTGTCTACAAATTAATATAGTTTTGAAATTATAAATGATATTTTGCTTAGTTGCCTATAGGGTTTGCTACACAAATTTATCGCATTATTTGAATGGTCAATGTTATCTTTCGCTAGAAACGTTTTTAATTAATTGAAGGTTTGAAAGAATTGACAATAGTTAGATTATTACACACGAAGTTTACGTCATTCGTTTGTGCCTTCTTTGCTTATCTCTTTCTTTCTCATTCCTCTTTCTTCTTTTTTATTTTCAGTACTCTACAGTTTGGGTACATGTTGGATATAATAAGGCTACATGTACATGTTTGGGTATATATAATAAGGCTTTGAAATATTGTTTTTAAAATTTTATAATAAACGAGAACATAAATCGCTTTGTATCCAAGTAAACACAACAAATACTAACTCTAATATTTTGCCATAAAATCATTGGCAAACACGCGAAATCTTTGCGTCGAAACTTGAAACTTTTATAATTCATCGCAGGGTTAAGACAATAAACAATTTGAAAATTTCTGTTCTCACCATGTATGAGTACACGCTTATTTCAATATTTTATCTCTTTCTATCCCTATACAAACTGGTCATTCATCTCTTTTACTCTCAATAAACGGAGTCACAGCTTTCATTTAACTAAATCTAGTTAAGGAAGGAAACAAGGCAAGAAAGAGCTTCGCCATGTCGCCATCTGTCAACGGTGCCACCCGATCTTACAACATTGGACAATTTAATTAAACATTCTATTTTGAACCCTATTCTTGTGAGAATAAAAACATAACAAGTACATTCTAATGATTGCTTTAAAACAATGTTTTTCGCTACAATTTAGGTATAGGAATATAGTACTAGTTGTAACGGAATAAGGTTGAACATTGTAGTATTAATACATGTGTTGTGGTCGACTAGAAGTCACGTACTGTTAGTGATAAACGTAGACATACGAGACCTTCTCATGGTGCTAAGCTTAAATTTTTGGATTCAAAAAAATTATGTGGTGTCATGAGACATCAGGTAGAAACGAAATTCCTTTGGATAGTATAGAAGCAACACAATTTGTAAAAAAAAAATGTTGAATTTTATATATGTTTTTTAGTTCTTGATCTTTTTTTTAATTTTGTTGATTGGTTTTTAATTAAGTACCTACATAAAAGTATTTAGGGTATTTAGTATTTTAGAAAATAACATACCGTAAAATAAAATAAATCAAACAAAATAATAATATTAATAATAATAATTCAAACTTTTAAGTGAAATAAATTCTTAGGATTTAAATAGATATATTCTTAGGAGTAACTATCGCTTAATAATAAAAAAAATATTTCTATACAAATAAATAAAATTGAAGTGTCTGTTTGTAATATTAAAATAACCGCTTTTTATTACAAGCATATGGATGTACGAGTATACACGATACTTATACCAAAATAACATTTTTTACAATTTTTGTCTGTCTTTATGTCTGTCTCTTTGTTCCGGCTAATCTCTGAAACAGCTGGACCGATTTTGACGGGACTTTCACTGGCAGATAGCTGATATAGTAAATAGTAACTTAGGTTACTTTTATTTTAGGAATTTATTTATTTTATAACTCTACGACAATATGATATAATTAAACAATAACTTTTTTTTAATTCCATGCGGACGAAGTCACGGACACAACTAGTACAGAAATATTTTTAAATAACTTACTAATTTTATTTGATGGCTTTATTTGACAAAACCAGTATTGAATGTTCAATTAATACTGTCATACCGTCGTCAGATCATTGTCTATTTAGATACAAGGTTAATTCATATTAATTGGAAAATTGTGTTTAATTTATATTTATTATGAAAAACATTGCTGTGTGGTTACGGCAATGAAGAATATAGCCACCTTCACTCTTCCTGTGGGTGGCAATGAAGAACTACTGGCAATGAAATACACAGGCCGTAGACGGGCAGCAGCGTCTTCGGTGCGACAAAGCCAGCCTTGCGGTCACCAACCCGCCTGCCCAGCGTGGTGACTATGGGTAACACGCATGAGTTCACACCATTTTTGGCGTGAACTTGTGGAGGCCTATGTCCAGCAGTGGACTGTGATAGACTGAAATGATGACGTAAACACATCCTTACATAAACACGATACTCTAAAATCTTTTTGAAGTCGAGATTAATGCTTAAAGCATTCTGTACTACCATTTTTGGACCTTTAGAATAAATATTAGAAGGGTATAAAAACACAGCAAATATTATAGGATAAGAATCAATAAATAATAATGGTTCTCTAAATCTATTGCTTCGGCCTGTAATATCCCACTACTGGTCATGGGCCTCTTTCCTCGTGTATGAGAAGGATCAGAGCTGCTTAATCCACCACGCTGATCTAATGCGCGATAAGGTTTGCCAAATTGAAGAAATACCTTATCCTTACAAAAGATCACAGCCAAATGTTACTGCTCTCAAGTTTCTGTGTTCCTTGTGTTGTTAATAGGGTAGCCAGAGTTCTTGAACATGCACTGAATTGACAGCGTTGGTAGGGTCGGCAGCACGCATTGTTTATAGTGTTGTAAGCGTCCATAGACTCCAACAAGCTACTGCTTACCATCAAGTAGATTATAAGCGTGCTTGCTCTTGTGGTATAAGAAGTAATGGATAGCAAATGTTGTAATTACAATATATATTGTTAATTAGGTGGTAGGCAATGGATGTGAACTGAAAAAATGTAATAATTTGAACTCTTTGAGAGCGATAGTCCTAATTACGACTATCAATATTTACAGACACATATATCGGATGATGCTGCGTGGCTACGGCACTAAAGAATATAGCCACCCCCTCTCTTCCCGTGGGTGTCGTAAGAGGCGACTAAGGGATAACAAGGTTCCACAATCACCTTGGAACTTAAGAAGCCGACCGATGGCGGGATAACCATCTAACCGCTGGCTTTGAAATACACAGGCCGAAGACGGGCAGCAGCGTCTTTGATGCGACAAAGCCAGTACTGCGATCGCCAACCCGTCTGCCCAGCGTGGTGACTATGGGCAAAACACATGAGTTTACGTTATTTTTGGCGTAAACTTGTGGAGGCCTATGTCCAGCAGTGGACTGCGATAGACTGAAATGATATCCGGTGAGATCGATAAAAGCGATCTTAGTCCATTAACTTATATTCTTTCTTATACTTTATATTCTCTATTATAAACAAGAAAATACTTACCTTCAGTCAAATTCACAAAAGATTAAATAAATTATCCAAACGAAATTCATACCAAACTCATTCAAAACACATACAAATTAAAACCCTACAAACAAACAGAGTTATGTCTAGTAAACAGTAATATAAAATAAAACTAAGCCATGTACTGGAGCTAAAAATAGTCGTAAATACAGTTTTACACGTGTCACTTGACAATGAGCAAACAAAAACATTCTACGTAAACTAAAATACACACAATACTAGCTCTAAGGTACTAAATCATAAAGACTTTTGTGTTATGAAAAATTATGCGTTACGTGGCTTTCGGTAAATACGGTTTGTGCTACATTTGTTGGTTTATTTTACGTGCTCCTGAACACGGTTTTACGCCTTTTATATAGGGAACTTATATATAATAACGGAGCAATAACAAATACGTACCTCTTGTGTTTTATTTAGAAATTTCACTTATAGTTGTCATTATTTAAGACGTCTTACATAATTATATTACATAATATATATAGTCAAATTAGAAGTAATGAAGCGCCATATTTAATATAGGTATCGTATATACAAAATTCTCGTGTCACAATATTAGTTACAATATTCCTCCGAAACGGCTGGACTGATTTTTATGAAATTTTGTGGTCATATCGGGTAGGTCTGAGAATCTAACATTCATTTTTCATATCCCTAAGTTATAAGGGGAGAGGGGGTTAAGGGGGTCAATGCATATATGGCAAAACAACATTTGCGGGGTCAGCTAGTATTACTATAAATATAAATCAATTGTCACTTTTGTTAAAACATTTATTTATTTCATTTTAGGACTACGCCCAGCAGTAATATATTACAGGCTGAATCCTTTAGTAATTTATTTTAAAATTAAATAAATAATGTAATATTATTTTGGACTAGAAATTAATTAGACAAAAACATACTTCATTCACAAACATTTAAATTATATTTCTAAGTAAAGTGAAAATTATTATTACTCTACATATGCGGATTTTGTTTTCAATTAAAATAATATGTTAGAGAAAATAAACAGCTCTAACCTTTTAATATTTTATATTTTTTGGAAATAATTTAATTATTTAAAAGTACCCTGAATTTGAATACTCTGTATACAATATAAATGGATACATTGATTTATTAATTACGATAATATCAAACCTGATTTTATGTTTATATTTTTAAACAAAAAAATTTTTGATCGATGTCGACAATATTTACTTTACATTTTTTATACATAATAATTTATATTTTGTTACTTTTGGTTATTTATTCCAAATTAAAGGATCGTGAAAAATTTAAAATTATTTCAGTAAAAATCTAATTTATGAGTAATGTTTAAACTATAAATCTGGCATTAAGAACTTTAAATTATTAGTAGGATTTAAACAATCAAATATTTTTGATAAAAACTTAAAAAAAAAAAACAATTTATTTTTAAACTTGCAACGTTTATTTTCCTTCGTGGACATAATTTATTATGAAATATTTGTATTGAACAACATAAATACTAAGTATCAAATAGTTTTGTACCTAACTAGCTGTGCCCACGATTTCGTTCACGTGGAATTTAACAGTAATAGTTATTGTTGAGTTCGCAGAGTTATAAAATAAATAAATTTTTAAAATAAAAGTAGGCTAAATTACTTCATACTACATCAGTTATCTGCCAGTGAAAATCCCGTCAAAATCGGTCCAGCCATTTCAGAGATTAGCCGGAATAAACAGACAGATAGACAAAAATTGTAAAGAAATGTTATCTTAATATATAAAATTCTCGTGTCGCGGTGTTTGTAGTTAAACTCCTCCGAAACGGCTTGACCGATTCTCATGAAATTTTGAATGCATATATTTATTTTTAAATATTTTTTTTTTAAATTTTTAATGAATAATTTTTTATTTTATTATGATTTGGCGTTGAAAAACACATACAACCTTGAATTTTTACCCTTCTACCACCAACCCCTATTTTTAAATAGCGTTTAGCGGCAAGACAACGTTTGCCGAGTCAGCTAGTTTTGGTATATATCTGTGTATACATTTAGTAAAAAGCGCTTATTTTAATAATACAAACAGGCACTCCGATTTAATTTATTTGTATAGATTATATATACCTAATTATTTTTCATAAAAATTTTAGCACCATTTTTTCACCCCTCTAAATGTAAAATTCAAAATTGTATCGACTATTTCACCCACTTAGGTAATGAATTTCGAAGGTAAGGTTTTTCGATCTCAATATTCAAAACTACATAGTTTCACAAAATTTTAGGCGGTTTGTTGATATATCAGTTACCTTCAGTCAGGCCTTTAGTTAACCCAATTGAAAAAATAAGGTTCTCAATTTGACTTTACTATTTTCTTTTTTTTTTTTACTGGTTGGACTGCTTTCTGTAGTTATTTTTTTTTGTTTAAAGGGAATTAATTGCTTGTCATGTTCATATATATTCCATCGAGATCTGACGAGTACGCGTACGCGCGAGAGTGCATGTATATTTGTATTTTTTTCGTCTTGTATGGTACAATCTATGGTTGAGTGAGAGATGACATATGAGGGAAGGTATGAGGGAAACCAAACACAATGAAAGTCGATCTAACAGTATATTTATTAAGATTATTTTGAGTATATATAGACAGAAGTACAGACGTCATTTGACGTCATTCGTAGCAAACAAATAACAATTTCATTAGAAACTAGCTGACCCGGCGAACTTCGTATCGCCTAACACAAACTTTATCGTATGGTATTAAAGTTCAAATTGACTTTCAAGTATTATCACAAATCTTTTGTATGGGAGTATAGAAATGTGTTGTTTTTAGACTTTTTCAGGAAAATTTAAATTTTTTTTTTATTTTTTAGAATTTTTTTCTCCGTAAGAAACATCCTCGTACTTCAAGGAATATTTTAAAAAAAGAATTAGCGAAATCGGTCCAACCGTTCTCGAGTTTTGCGCTTAGCAACACATTCAGCGACTCATTTTTTATTATAGATTTGCATCAGTCAAATAACAATTTCGTAATATATAAGTACTGGTCGATGTAATTGAAGTCGGTTTTTTTTTCGTTTGCGAGTAAACACATTTATATATTTATATAGCAAATTAGAACGACATCTACAAATACAAGGGACAGCCAAACAAGAAGTGAATTTCCTTGAAAATAATCCTGACTATTACTCTTATAGAATAATCTTTAAGAATGCGATAGGGGTAGACGGATTGGACCAATTTTTCAGAAGATCTGATACCGAGCTCCGATATATTATGTAACTAACGTGTTGGAGACTGGACATACATACATTTTTACAATGTACTTATTAGAATTAGGAAAACTAGTACTATGGAGTATTTTTTCATTTAATTTCGAATTGAATTATATCCGTTACTAAAATATGCTTCAGGTGTTATTGTAATTCAGCTGTTAAGCAATCTGTATTATCTTATATATAAAATTCTCGTGTCACAATGTCACTAACCATACTCCTCTGAAACGGCTGGATCGATTTTAATAAAATTTTGTGTGCATATCGGGTAGGTCTAAGAATCGGCCAACATCTATTTTTCACAACCCCTAAGTTATAAGGAGGGGGGATTAAGGGTGTTAATAACATATTTGCCCAAACAACGTTTGCGGGGTCAGCTAGTATATTTATAAAGAATATCTATTTTGTAATAATTTTACCTACCATAAATAAATTGCTAGCAAACAAAATCAATTTAATTATATTTGTAGTTAAGAAGTAAACAGAGAAATGTACGAGTACATACACGAACGCACACTCACACGCTCGCTCGTTCACATATACGCACAAACTCATATGAGTTTATCATGTCATGTGTCATGAAACATTTGTTTACACACAGCTACGTATAAAAATATTACATAGTACAACAAAATTTCCTTTGATATTTAATTATTTTTGGTCGCAAACTAAAAAAAAGCGACTTCTACTACATCGATTAGTAACAGAACGTATGTAGACGAAAAAGTCAAGTAAATACGTATAATTAAAGAAAGCTCATAAAGTACTCAGTACATTTCGATCAAATTTAAATGGCGCCACGTGACAAGCATCAGCTTTTGATTAAAAAAAATCAATGTTCCGACTAAAAAATGCAGTCGAATTGAGCACCTCCTCCTTTTTTTGAAGTTGGTTAAAAAGGCAGAATCAGTTACCTAAATTAATGAAATCATGACATCTTTGGATGAAACTGAACGAAACCGCGGTCCCGCATAATTCTCCTGTATTCTTTGTTTTAGTGTGTCATTTACAATTCTGATCAGTCTCCTGAGATGTAGCATTTAGTGAAATTGCGAGTTTGAGTGTTGCATTTGGAAACCTTTATATGTACCTTGTAAAGATTTTATATATAGAGGAAATTGAGGTAAAATAAATATTAAAGCTCCAAGTCTTTGCACAAAAAAAATAACCATCATTGCCTTATAGCAATAGTACGATTATCTTGAGTGTAATAAATAATAATTAAATATTTTCTTAATTTTTAAAGAAAATAATAACTATCAAAACAATACTTTAACGAAAATTAATACTATTTCTATTTTGTTAACCGACTTCAAAAAAGGAGGAGGTATATATATATATATATATATATATATATATATATATATATATATATATATATATATATAATTTATGTTCGGAGATAACTTCGTCGTTTATGAACCGATTTTAGATAATTGTTTTTTTGTTGGAAAGGAGATATCCTAAGTGTAGTAAAATGATAAGGAAACCAGGGTTTGATGATGGATTTTCGAAACCCTCGAAATCCTTAATAACTTTTTACTGGGTGTACCGATTTTGATGATTTTTAATTTAATCGAAAGCCGATGCTTATCACAATTATATAATTACTTTTTCATGAATATCATTTGCTCTTTTCTTAGATATTAATTGGCATAACATTGCATACTAGTTGACTTAACAAACGCTCTGTCTTGTAAAATGTCAAACGCTTCAAAAGTTTAAATATTAAATTGTTTTCTGTAAATTTTCGATTTTCTGCTCAATTTCCTCAATTTTTTATTCCGTGTGAACCTAATACCATTTATAAGTAAACTTTTGAAGAAAAATTGATTGTGTGTATATTTTCTGACTACACCCTAGATGAGAATTATACGTGCGTACATAATTAAGCTACATACTGAATAAATTTAAAGCCGCGAGCCACATATTGACTGACGTATTGTGAATTAATTAATTCACTCATCAACAAATCATCGTAAATTTATATTCATTCAAATCCGTATCAAATGTATAAAGTAAATACTGTAACCAAACATTATCAAACAATAGTCGACCCTCGAAATATATAAATTTAGAACATATAAAAATCTCAGTATTTTCATGTACCTTGTTATATACCGGAAAATCGCTTTACGAGCGATCAGAGGCCGGTAATGCGTTAAGAGAAATAATGCCATATAATTGAACAAGTCGCCCATATGAGAAAATAGGAGATATTAAGGCGAGGTTTTGTCCGTTCGTCGGCCAATCAAGCCCCTTGGATAAAGATGTAATCACTCGGAAATACGGGATCGAATCTCTGAGCCTTTTGAAAATCCTTTTCCCTATTTTTCAATCATTATTTGGTTCTACTCCGTCAACATCTTTGGATAATTGGTGTTGTTTGGGAATCTCCACGCTTATTTTTTCGTTATAAAATGGAATTCTGATTTCAAATCGTATGTAATTGGTTACGAAAATATTTCCATTAAACTGATTGATGTATTTCTTCTACTTTCGGTGCAAATTACACATATCCTTATATTAGAATACAGAAATGAAAATTATTTGTACCATAGATTAGAAATCAACGTTTTATACGTTCCTAATGGAGACTGCCAAGGGCTGGAGCAAAATATCTGGATATAGATATATATTATTGCCTTTCGATCACGATTCAGACTGTACATACCACTGCTGGGCATAGGCTTCTTTCTCCATGGGTAACGGGGGGTTAATTTAGGTAAAAAAACTCGAAAAAAAGGTAAAAAAAGTGCGTGCATACAAAGTACACATGTCAGAAGTGAAATTTCTTTGGCAAACTAATTTTTAAGTCTTATTTAGATTTATACAAATCTAAAGCTTTAGATTTCCGTTCCAGCGCCATCTAGTTAGTTTGCGATGTACTATAACTATCGATATTAATGAAACAACCTTTGTAGTTTCTATAGTACACGCTAGGTGGCTCTGTTGTTCGTTGCACATCTTCGTGACGCTAATATTATTATTGGGTTTCATCCGTTAATACTTTACCCTCATACGCCTAAAGAAGTTTCAATTCAATAAATTCAAATTGACATTGACATTGTTCTTACAAAAATTTATGTCACTTCAAAATATAATGGCAGTGCTACACAACGATATTTACTGAAATTCCTCCTATATTATAACGATAAAAAAAACATTTTTAATCTTATATTTGTACTTCATACAAAAGCGGTTAGACAGGAATTATACGAACTACAATATAATTATAATTCACTCAACTATCTTTCGCTAATATGTCTTTGATTAGACTCTTTCGCTAATCCTAGTTGAAATCGTGAGATCTTCGACTTTCCATTCATAGAAATGTCGCCTTAGTTACTGTTGAGTCTGAGACGACTTATTGCTGTACAACGGGAACTATGTATTTTTCCAGGATGGATAGTAGCCTACGTCTGTTCCCCTAAGCAAAGTGCGTGCGAAATTTGACGGCGATAGGTCAAGCCGCTGAGCCGTGAAAGTGGAACAAACGAACTCTCTTTCACATTATTTTATAATATAAGTATGGCTTTAGTTACTTAAACTCTTACACCTGATCTAATTTTTGTTTGTTGTAACATAATTATTTTATTCATTACATTGTTTAACCATGTAACTATACAGTTTGATAGTTGAATTTCAATATTTCTAACAGCATTTATATGATCTGGTACGAGTTCGATCCACACACATGAGAAACATTTGTATTGGCCATACAGATAATATTTGCCGTCCTTCTGGATCTCCCCATCGTGCCTCGGAGAGTACGTTAAGCCGTCGGTCCCTGTTATTATCATGTACACCTGATAACGATCGTTACTCATAATAGGGAATATATCCTAAGACCCGCATTGGAGAGGCGTTGTGATTTAAGCTTTGTTCCTTCTCCTACACAGAGCTGCGAGCGGTATTATTTGGATATAAAATTATTTTCACTTTTCTTGTTGATTTGTTTTTTTTTTTCATAACTTTTTAGGAAATTTTTAGATTTACTTTTTTTACTTTTTTTTTTGATGATATAGTTTTTTTTTGTAGTCTATATTACTAGTCTTGTAATTTTTTTTTCTATATGTACTTATTTATTAATTATTATTATTTCTATTGAACTGTATTTTTTTTGTGTAAAAACTGTCTCCGATTTGTGTGATGTTCCGTATAAACGTATTTCTTTCTTTCTTTCTTTCTATATGGGGAAATAGGCCTATGCCCAGTAGTGGGATATTACAGGCTGAAGCCTATTTATCAATATTCCAATACAAAAATATAGACATACATACATACATACATATAATCACGCCTCTTTGCCGTAGGGGTGGGCAGAGACCACTTCTCTCCACTTGCTAAGATCCTTACATACTTCTTTCGCTTCGTCCACTTTCATTATTCCCTTCATACATGCTCTTCGGTTTAGAGTACTCATGACCTGGCCTTTTTTCAAGACGTCCCTTATTTGGTCTCGGAACGTCCACATAGGTCTACCCCTTCCAATCCTTCCATCCACACTTGCCTTATACAATTTTTTCGTCAATCGTTCTTCACTCATTCTCTCGACATGACCAAATCATCTGAGCATACCTTTCCCAATTTTTGTCACTACATCTTCTTTCAGACCACAACGTTTCCTCATCTCACTATTTCTTATCGTGTCACTCAGTTTAACTCCTATCATACTTCTTAACGCTCTCATCTCAACTGCATTTATTCTGCTTTCATGCTTCTTCTGCCATACCCAAGTTTCACTTCCGTACATGAGTGTCTAAACACCCCCTCATGCACAGCCAAACGAGCCTTGTTAGACATCTTCCGACTGCTCATAAATGAGTGCAAAGCTCCAGTCACCCTGTTTCCTGCATTCACTCTTCTTTCAATATCACTCTCACACTTTCCATCTCTTGTAAACTTTGAACCCAGATACACGAACTCATTCACCTGTTCAATTTGTTCATCACCAATCATGATATTGCAGTCTATTACTGCCTCATCTCTTTCAAACACCATCACTTTCGTCTTCTTTACATTCATCTTCATTCCCTTTCTTACAAAGGTTCCACTCATATCAGTTACCATCTCCTGCAACTCCTCGGGCGAAGACGCAAGTAATACTTGATCATCAGCATAGAGAAGACATTTGACGAGTAACTCATTCATTCTCAACCCATTTTCATTCTCTTTTAAATATGTCAAACAATTGTCCATGAATAGATTAAAGACAGACATACATAAAGGCGATAAAATATGATCGAACAATTACATAGTTTAATACTCAATCAAAATCTAAAATTAATAACAGTTCCTATCGAAACATATTTTAGATAGTTCATAAATTAATTTCATTTCAGGCGTGAAGGAGATTTAATGAACCGACAATTTTACCTGGCGTCGAATAAAGTTCTCAGTTTAATATTGATTTAGTTGATAAAGTATGAAAGCAATAATAATTTATAAATTTTTCTAGAGATCACTAGAGTTATTTAGAATTTTTATTGGAGCCTACTCCTAAAGAAATGATAAAAGTCCCGTGTTATGGTAAAATAACAAACAACAAAGTTGAATATGTAACGATTTTAAAGATAGCACTTTATTTTAACTGAGGTAAAATTCCAATACTAAATCGCTTCATCGCTTTTACCTGTATCCCACAGCTGGACATAGGCCTTTTTTTACATGTAGGAGAAGCATTGGAGCTTAATGCACCACGCTGCTCCACTGCGGGTTGGCGAATATATTCCCTACTTTGAGTAACAACCGCTACGGCTAATGTGCTCTCCGAGGCATGGTAGGGAGACCTGCAAGGGCAAACCACCACCAAACCGGAAATAAATACTTGTATAAACACAAATATCCATTCCGAGTGGGAATCAAACCCGCGCTCGTCGGTTCTTAGGCGCCAGCGACATGGCACACGCACCTTGACAGTAGAGCGGCGGTACTAGATAACTAAAAGTAACTCCACACCAGCAAATGCTTTGTCCTTAGAGCCCACAAGGGTGGACAGGAAAGGAAGGACACAAAGTCTTAACTCAGTCACAGGAAGTAGTTGATTTCTTATACCATAAAATGTATTACACAGTTCCACTTCCACCTTGGAACTTAAAAAGCTGACCGATGGTGGGATAACCATCGGACTGCTGGCTTTGAAATACACAGACCGAAGTCAAAGCCAGCCCTGCAGTCACCAACCCGCCTGCCCAGCGTGGTGAATATGGGCAAAACACATGAGTTCACGCAATTTTTGGCGCGAGTTTGTGGAGGCCTCTGTCCAGCAGTGGACTGTGTGAAGCTAAAGTGAGTGAGTGAGAACATGTATTAGAAGTCTATGAAAGTGATTTTACAGCCACCGGCTGACGGTGTTATTGATAACGCGTAAGTATATTTTGCATATAGAGTTAACGAGCTCCGCCCTCTAGGCATTTCACGAGTACGTAATGAATATATTATTTTTTCGTAATGAAATACGGTATTCGCACTATATCAAAAATATTAATGAATACATCAGTTGATTTCGCTTGCAAAGTCTCACAGCAGGGATCCGCAGTAATTACACGAAACGAAATTATTTGCGCGGCAATGCAGCCTCTATAAACACATTTATGATATTTTTTTATAGTAAAATAAAAATATTAACATATCACGTAACTAATGAAATATTACTAAAATTGAGAGAGGAATCATGCAGGTTTTTTTTTAATTTAGATATATAAAAATTTAATGACGTAGGTATCAGTCACAGCGCTGGCTGTTGCGCTGTCATTTTCTGGTTTGATTGCAGTAGTATGGGTATTGCGCTCGTTTATTGTCTGTGTTACAGGATATTATTAAGTTATTTGATTTAAAAAAATAACCGATTTCTTTTAAATATTAACATTAACGTTTTATTTTAAACTATATAAACTTTAAGTGCATAGACGCAAGAAAATTAATGAATTTTCGTTTTTTTTTTTTTTTTCATTGAACACAAGACTTATTTCTCACATTACTAATACTATTTATCTTATCCGCTGTAATTACTTAACAAATATCAGCAATGAGACTGCTCTCTAAATTTAGTTAAAACAGAAATATGCAGGCGTCACAGTTTCAGCAGCGCAGTGCCGATCACATTTTTGTTCGATTTAAACCAATTTTAATTATTGTTAAATAAATAAAAGCAACAATTTCAAAGCAACTAAAGTTTTGAAATTTCCATACATTCTAACTTTAGTAATCTGCAGACGAAGCAATGTCTATTACTTCTGGAATGAATAAATTACAACTGGTATTACAGAATACAAACTTAATGAGACACCTGATAATTATGAGTCTTGAATAATATGGCAAAAAAAAACTATCGTGTCAATTTTTTTTTGTGTATATTTATAGCTTAATAATTGTGTTTGCTTACAAACGAAAAAGAACCGACTTCAATTACATCAAAATAGTCAAGTAAATTCGCCATATTAGTGATAACTCAAAGAGTCAAGTACAGATCTTAATTACATTTAAATGGGACCATATGATAAGCACCATTAGCTGCGTGGCTACTGAAGTAAAGAATATAGCCACCCGCTCTATTCCCGCGGGTGTCGTAAGAGGCGACTAAGGGATAACACAGATCCACTACCACTCACTTAGTGGAACTTAAAAAGCCGACCTATGCCGGGATAACCATCCAACTGTTGGCGTTCAAATACACAGGCTGAAGACGGGCAGCAGCGTCTTCAGTGCGACAAAACCAGCTCTGTAGTCACCAACCCGTCTACCCAGCGTGGTGACTATGAGTAAAACACGCGAGTTCGCGCCGTAATGTCTGGCGCGAACTTGTGGAAACCTTGTCCAGCACTGGACTGCGATAGGTTAAAGTGTGTGATGGCCTCTTAATTTTTTGAAGTCGGTTGAAAATGGGATGTAGTATATATGTATGTGTATGGTCTCATTAATTTCAACTATAGTATATCATGCCTATAGAATTATAAGAGTACGGTTTTTTTAAGTATTCCAATCAAAATGATACAAAAAACTTACACAATAATACATTATCAAAATAACATACGCGTACAATCAAAGTATGAAATTTTAGTCTGTACGGCTTAGTTCACTCAATGATTATGAATTTTCGACATTCTGCGGTGTAATTAATTCACCAAATTTCCGTATAAATTTAAGCACCCCTCCAATCACGCTATAATTGGTATAACTTAAGGTACATGGCGTGAAAATATATCGACTTTTTAATTTATTAGTTGATCTATATTAAGGTTTCACATTCCCTATAAAAATTAGTCATGAAAGTTAACTAACTCTCGTTTCAGCAAAGGTTTCAACTACGGTAAAGTTATAACTTTTACTCATTAAAAGCGATACCGACTGATTGATAAGATGAGAGGTGGTAGTTTGTATCTGGACCCACGTACAGATACACACACGTATTTACAAATAGTACTCATATTACTCACAGATGCTTATCTTGCACAGCGTAGAACAAGTAAGTAAGTAACCTTATAGGATATATAAATATAAAAACAACGCTAGGGTCAGATATATGAGAAAATTAGTAATCGAGGTTTTATGGTAGTCCGACAAATACGAGAACGTCACACGACGTAAGGATGTAACGCGATCTCAAAATATGAAATAGTCATTATATCTTAAACGATCCCACATTGTCGCATCAATTCACGTTATTAAAAGCGTAAGTGCGTTCAACGTTGTTGGAACGATCTACGCTAGTCAAATAAAAGCCGTACTTCACATATTTGCAATTTCATCTCGTTGCTTCGTGTGGATATATCAATATTATTTCCCGTGATAATATCTTGTATTACACATGAACTTTTTAGGCAGATTTTTTTGGTATAGTGTGCAATAGGGGGTGTTTGCCGTGGTCTGGGTGTTTGTGCAGTCCTCGTGGGTCTCCCCACCGTGCCTCGGAGAGCACATTAAGCCGTCGGTCCCGGTTGTTATCATCTACGCCTGATAGCGATTGTTACTCATAGTAAGTAATATATCCGCCAACCCGCATTGGAGCAGCGTGGTGGATTAAGCTCTTATCCTTCCCCAACATGGGGAAAGAGGCCTATGCCCAGTAGTGGGATATTACAGGCTGAAGCACAACAGGAAATATTATGTTAAAAAACTGCATTCTAGAAGGGGTTCTCCGGCTCCTATGGTGCCAGAATGCCTCTGCCGTTCCAGCATTCCAAAAGCTACGGTATCCGATAACTGGCCGTAATATTTTTGCCACCCATATGGTATATAAAAAAGGAAAAGTGAGATTTAAACAGCTATAAAGTAAACGAGAAAAAGTGGATGGCACCAGACGATATAGCACCATATCACAACCAGGATTTGGCGTTTTTTCATAACGTATTTTACAAGATAGCAATCTTGACAGCGACGTAAAAAAAAAGGTTTACACACTAATCTTGCCAATCGTGTTTTTGTTTCTAGCGATATACCAGACTTACGTGTTGTAAAAAATTGTAAGTATTGTAAGGAAAAATAATACGTTAAATCAACTTCCTTCGTCAAACTTAAAATTGTTCTAATAAATTTAATATTAACAATAGGTAAAATGTTGCTTCGAATAATGGATATGAAATTTTGAATTTCGCCAAATTAAATAAATTATTTCGAGCATATTTTTCCTAACATCATTTGTAGGGCATCAAATTAAAATCTTGAATAAATTATTGCGCTTCGCAGAGCGTAATGGGGGCAATGAGGCGGTCCTTCGATGGTGTAGAGTGATGAGCTCTATTTTAACACTAAATTTATTCAAATCGACCTCCATTGTTCGGTATTAGTTTAAGCGTACGATGTTTGTGGTATTTTATTTGATATTGAACGTCTATAATTTTTCAGCACTTATTCTAGTAATACATGCAATCTGTAATAAGAATAAAGAGATAATATTAATAAAGAGGTAAATTTTCTAACTTTCTTTATTTGTAAGGGGTAATCTTCGCAAATACTGATGCGATCACGAAAATTCTTTCACTAATAGAAAGTTACACTATTCAGGATTGACATAAGCTATATTTTATCGTGATGAAACAAAAAATTCAGTGAAAAATCTTAAATATAAAATTCTCGTATTTCACATGACGCTCTTAAGTTTATCTAGTTGAATATCGTGATGTCATTATTTTCGATTATAGTGTTAAAAAACCTGTAGTAATCATTTTAAAACATCGTCCTTTTATATCGCAAAGCTATGTTTAAATAAAAACTTCCTCACCATTGGCCTTAGTCCGTATATTGCAGACGATTTAGACAGTGTCAGACAGACACTGTGTCGCCTAGGAAACTCTTCGGGGAAAACGCAGAGTTGCCTAAGCTCTGCGCCACCCTCTCGACCTCACTGGCTAGGTCCACAGGAACGACGAGTCGATACGTGTGGAGCCAGTTCGGCTGCAGGAGTCCTTCGCATTTTAGAGCTATGCCACGAATGCTTGACGGAGACCCTATTCCGGGTTTCAAATGAAGTTTTCCTTCTCCAGGACCCTGATGGTTTTGAGCCAGGTTTATCCCTCGGTCGCCTTTTACAACCCCCACGGGAAGAAAGGGGGTGGTGCTATTCTACTCGGCCACCATACGGCATTAAATAGAAACTAAATTCATTCTAATTATTATTAAAAAAAAAATCTCTAATTATTATAAAGTTCCCTAAAAAACCAGACAAAGATTTTTTTTTAGTTTACGACGACCTAGTTTTACAACTTCAATTTGCTAATGAAGATGTAAGGGTTCCGTGATATTCCAAGCATTACAAATACTGTTTGTAAAAATCAAACACAATTACGTACACATAAATCAAATATAATTTTGCCGGTTATCAATTAAGCTCGAGTCAATTTAAATTATAGCATAAAGGTCCCTAAACGGCTTTCAAAACCACACTCGAACCATGAACGGTATCTCCCAAAAGAGCAATTTGGAGGGCTACTTAGGGACACGTCAGTCAAGATGAAGGGCTTGACCGACAGTGCGTATTATGGATCAATTTGTACGAGTGGTTCTCGATTTGGAGACGTTCAAAAGTGAGATATTTTTTTACCAGTAAACATTTTTTTTATCTGACTAATTTGGTTGTCATTAAATTGACTTTAGAAATGTTATTTGACTAATATAGCTAATTTAAAAATAATTTCGATATAATAAGAATTTAGTAGATTCAAAATGTGATTTATTTTTTAATTTTTTCAAGGAAAAATGTGGGATTGGGATATCTAATAATTGTTGTCCAGTAAGATCTTTAAGATACAAATGAATATTTATATTCTGTTCAATCTAACTCCAATTTAGACGCCATCTTAGTTTTTATTAGTCGAAGTTATGATTCGCATTAATTAAAAAATATTATTATGAAATTCTAAAATAGTAACACATTCACTATCGAGAATCAATAGTAATTGTTTAAATAAATTGAACCGCAGGCAGCTGCACTATCAAAGCCTTTATAGGCTTGAACTGAGTTCGCTATTATATGCTTTCTAAAGACATGTGCCTGTTAATGACTATGTCAATATGACTGCGCCACAATGCATGTTGTAAGCTAAATTGCTTTCAATTTAACTTGATTACTAATCACTGTTACGGATGGGATGATAAATTGATAATTATAGTGTTTGATAATGTTGTCGTCCATAGGCTACGGCTTTCCCTTACCGTTATAATAAAACTTGAAACTGTTAAGTCTAGGAAATGAACAGCTAAAAATATCATAAGTTTTGCGGACTCCTTTGAAGGTTGTGTGTATTACTTTATATAAGTTTATATTACATTTATCGGTTTGGTTGAACGAAACGGCAAACTATTTAACAGTGCGTGGTTAAGTAGAGTATTATATGGAAATTGTATTTTATTTGTCAGATTACGTTTGACAACCCTCAGTTGAATGTTTGGCTTCAAATTTATTTAAATGTTTTTATTTATTTAAGTTTATAACACAATAATATTTAATATAAAGCCAACAACCTTATCTACCAGTCGACCTTATACATAAGAACTTTTAGTAAGGTAGATGTATAAAAATAAAAATAAAATATGGCAATAGCAATGTACATTATTTATATAGGTTACTTTAAATTTACATCAGAATTAAAACCTATCAACTTATAAATGAATATTTGTGTTTGCAGGCAAACGAAGAAAAACCGCCTTCAATTATATCGACAAGTAATACCACGTAGGTAGACGAAAAAATAGACGGACATTTCGCCGAACATACACACACACACACACACACACACACACACACACACACACACACACACACATATATATATATATATATATATATATATCACATGGGATCGAAAAATACGCTGACGAAATCGCAACGCTCATCTAGTCAGTAATAATAACAGTATAGAATATATGGTCCTTGGATTAACATTCATAATAAGAAGTTAACTGCATACTGTGTTATACCATTGTCCTGTCACACTGTTCACACAAGCTTTATGAACCATTCACTAATCGGGTTTTATATGTAGTTTATTCAACAGATGATTTATCTGTGCAACTTGATCCCGCTGCGAATGCGGTTAAGGCAATAAAATTAATTGGCTTCATCTTTTAATATTAAGGGTAAATTAAGTTTGAATAAAAATTATCAAATACAGGACATATGGTTCATGTAACTTAATAGAAATTAGAGAAATATTCCAGAGTCTAGTACGAAAATTTCGATAATGATATTATTTAATTAAAATTTACATAAGATAATTCATCATATTCTGAAAACTCGATGTTCTAAGTTATGATGTTATAATATTTTAACATTCTGCTATGCTTACTTTTTAACTGTAAATTTTTCTCTCATAACTCTCATTAGACTTTTTTATCCAATATATTCTTATTGTGTCATCTATTGTTACTGTGTGAATGTGTGTGTGTGCTGTGTATGTGTTGCGCATTTTTGAATTTAAATGAAAAAGCTTAATTAGTAAATACCGCTTAGAAAAAACGTTAAGACAAATTACGTCAGAAAAACCTCAGTGGCGGACCATGTCTTAGCTTTTCTATGTAGTCTGAGGAAGTAGTAGTACTAGTAATAGTAGTAGTAAGTACGTAGAAAAGTTGTTGAACTTCGACGATCAAACTTTACCGTCGCAAAAAAAAAACCTGAAAAATTAACTCTTTCGGTGGAAATTTTAATAATTACAGCAACTGAAATATATTATTATAAATGTGATTCGAAAAAAAATTGCGAGAAGCAGCCGTTGGCGCAGCGGTTACAACACTGGCTGTTGCGCTGATGGTTGTGGGTTCGATCCCCGCTCACGACAGACATTTGCATTGGCCATATAGATGTTTGTCGTGATCTGGGCATTTGTGTTTGTGTATTGTGTTTTTCCGGACCCCCGACACAGGACAAAATCCTACTGGGGACCGTTGAGTGTGTAAATTTTATTTATGTATCTATTATTTATTCACACCGTCATTATCTGTTGATAATTAGTTTTTAAACATGTATAATTCCCAAATTTACTTATATTTTACTAAGACATCTTGATCTGTCACGTTCAACATGACCCTCAGCATACACACCACATCTAAGACTGTCAAGAGAATTGACTTCAACAAAGTTTACTCAAGTTATTGGCCGTCTAATGCAATTTGACGCCAGTTAAATTTGTATTATAACAACATTTACCATAGTTATAATTGTTAAACTTGTTATTTATATACAGACATATAGGTTATTTTATGTATCTGTGATTTTCAATATTAGTTTTTAATTAAAAGTCAAAATATGTTTTTGTATTTTTTAAATTTTCTTTTTTCTTTTTAATTTAAAGCCCGAAATAAATTTTGACTATTTACTTGTCGTTTGATTATAGCTGTTTTTTCACAAAAAAAAATATTGTATTTTCATTTTGACTTGCATATGATTGATATCAATATTAGTATCTATTTTAATAAAATAAATGAAATTTTTTAATTAGGATTAATTGACATAATCAACAAGCAGCAACACTAGCGCGTTTATGACGGTTCTCTTGTCAACGTAGTGCATCTCAGTTCAGGCTAATTTTGTGATGACAGACCACGGTGGAGCAGGGTAGCAGATTACCCTTTCCATAACTTGAAGACATAAATATCGTTATAAAAAGTGAATAAGAAAACAGTATCTACAAGACAATACAAATCCTAAATCCCTGACTGCAAAAGCATTATAAGTTTGCTTTTGAGTCGAAGCTTTGATGCTGGATTTACAGAACGACGTGAAATGTTCCCGTAGAACGCTCTATATTAAGCTGAGTTTAGACAAGTTCTTAAGACTTATAAAAATCATTAAATGCTTTGAGAACAATTATATTACGAGTATTTAACTAATTCAAAAATCATCAGGAAAATATAAAATATTAAAGAAAATCGAAATTAACGGCAAAATAATGTAGTAACACTAGACATCTATCTCGACTTCACCTGCATACTGTTTTCATATATGCCAATTCGGTTGACATTTATTGTAACTGTATAAATTATCTGCCAACACATGCTCGAACAGTTCAGTGAATTGACCTTTAACTCTTTTATTATATGAAAACTAGGTCTTCCGCCATAGACGAAGTTACTTTTAAGTTTAGTTAACTGCACTGTTGATGAAACTTCAATCCTTCTACTAGGCCCTTTTCCAGCATAGTATAGGTTTACACTCTTCCATATAATCAGTTTTACAACGCAAGTATTGAATGAGTAAACAACAACACACATCTTAAGTATTACATGAACGTTGCTGATTACACACGTTCGCTGATTTTCATCCTATCTCAACGCAGCATAAATGTAATGGACAAACGGACCTCAAGTAAATAGATTTGCTTGCGCTTGACACACTGTGTGTGATCGGACGAAATTGATGAAATATTTTTTTATTACTAATTATTACATAATTGTATTTGCTCGCAAACGAAAAAAAAACCGCCTTCAATTACATCGACAAATAATACAACGTAGGTCGACGAAAAAATTGTCAAGGAAATACGCGTTATCAAAGATAACTCAAAAATCTGTAATTAGATCTCGACGAAATTTAAATGTAATTAAATGATATTGATCAGCTTTCAATTAAATTAAATCATCAAAATCGGTACACCCAGTAAAATGTGGTATAATGCAACGTAGGTCGAAGAAAAAATAGTCAAGTAAAAGCGCATTATTAGATATAACTCGAAAAGTAGTTTTTAGATCTCAAATAAACTTTAATGGAACCAAATGACACGTCACAGGACTTTCTGATATGAATTTTCGTTGAAGCCGTTTTGTTTTTAACAACTGACGGATTAAGAGTCTGTAGTTCAATGGATCAGTCTGATATATATTAAGAAACCTATAATATTTTATCGACATCAAAAACTAAATCCCCTTACAAAACAACAAAGAAAATATTCGCAAACAGAACAAATGTAACTAAAAAAGAACCTTTTAAACGTACCAGAACACATTCACGGAGTACTTAAGCTTCATACGAAAGAACACAATTCGATAACAGTTCAGACGCAATGATTTCAAGTAGTGAAGACAATGAAATCCGCATTGACGGATGCGGATTTATAGACGCAACATTAGATTTAACGGAATAACGGACCGATGGAGAACCTCACTAAATATTATTTTTACATATCCGGCGTAAATATCGAAAAATAAATAATAAAATAATATTGAGATTTTAAAAGAATATAAAATATTTTAAAAATAATATAAATATAAAAAATGAGTTTTAACTGAGGTAGGGCACAGCAGGAATTCCCTGCTCAAAATATGGAGCAGCCCGACTGGGGAAGTACCTCGACCTTACAGATGATCACAGCTAAATAATACTGTTTTCAAACAGTATTGTGTTCCTGTTGGTGAGTAATGTGACCAGAGCTCCTGGGGGGGATTGGGGATTGGGTCGGCAACGCGCTTGCGATGCTTCTGGTGTTACAGGCGTCTATAAGCTACGGTAATCGCTTACCATTAGGTGAGCCGTACGCTTGCTTGTCGACCTAGTGACAAAAAAAAAAAGAGTTCTACTGTAAGTACAGAATATGCAGAAATTGCTGCGCTGGAGAACTTTCTGTTAGTGTTTTTCTTACATCTGTAATATAAAATAAATAATATTAAGATCATAAATAATTATGTATTTGTAAAATAAAAAATAAAAATCTAATTCATATTCCTCTAAACATCTTCCTGCATCTGTGACATATAATTATTATAGGTAGCCTGCACTTTGGAATTTTACACACGTTACTTCAGATTAAAATTTTCAGTATAAAACTATAGCCTATTTATATATCGATTTTGTTATAAAATGAATATTATAGCTAATTATTTTTTTTTACTTTAAATAACTACAAACACATCCCTACAATCTTTTTCAATCATAATACTAGTAAACAAAGCTTTCAACTATAAAACCCATTTATCTAAATAACAAATAACTTAAAATAAAAAACACTAATAAAATAACTAATTCGTAAAAATTACAAAAAATAACCACCACAAAAATAAAACAACAGTTCATATACAACACACATGACATCCATGTCTCATGTCTCCACACTACCTCTGTTCAAAGCCACTCACGGAACATTACTCTCATCGGGCACCATTCGATAATATTCCCATTTTATTTTATTAAATCCCCAACCCTCCTTTCCGGGCCACTGGGGCCCGTCGAGCCCTTTTGAGGATTTGACACGTTATTTGTTGACTTCGCGATATATATATCATTAAAATTCACGGTCGGTGAACACTGGTATTTCTATTTGTTATTAAAGTAATGGGATATTAGTACCATTAAATCATCGTATAAATGGACGAAATAACTTTACCGAATTTTATATTTTCAAGTAGGTAAGATAAAAAAAAATTGTATTTGAAGCTATATTCAAAAGTTTAAAATTAAATTATCACAAAAAACGTCTTTTTTATATGTTCAACATTACTCGAGTTATAAAACCGGTTTGCAAATATGCTTTAGCAATGACTAATATTATATTAAAAAATTTCAGTGTTATTAAATTATCGTTTTTTTTTTTTTTGAGTAAAAAAAGCAAAAATAATTAATATCGTATCGGTGAAATCAAGAAAACAATGTTTAAAGTATATCAAACGTTCATGTTACACGTAGGAATATGAAAAAATGTTACAAGTATTGAAGTAGAGATCAAAAACCAAAAAAAAAAACTAATATAAATTACCTTCTGGTTTTAATTATGCAAGCACTAGAAGTCTAACCGCACATATTTATTACTATAAGCTACATAATTAGTTGTTTTAAAGAAAGATAAATTTCTAAAATAAAATTAGCCTAAGTTATTCCTTATTACAGCAGCTATCTGCCAGTGAAAATCCCGGGAAAATCGGTCCAGGCGTTTCAGAAATTAGCCAGAACAAACAGACAGACAGACAGAATGACAGACAGACAAAAATTGTAAAAAATGTTATTTGGTATATGTACCGTGTATACATCCATATGCATTTATTAAAAAGCGGTTATTTTAATATATATACTAGCTGAACCCACAAATGTTTTTTGCCATATATGTTATTGACCCCCTTAATACTTAGGGGTCCCCCCGTTAAATCGGTCTAGCCGTTTCGGAGTAGTATTTTAACTAACATTGTGACACGAGAATTTTATATATAAGATATATATCAACCAGGACCTTTACTATTGTTGTATTGACCTTTACTACGTTTGTTTTTAGTCACTTTAAGTTCCCGATATTTCGGCACAATTTCAAACGTGGTCACGGTTGTAGAACATTTAATTTGTATAGATATATATTGATATCATTCTATTAACTCGGTACGTGAAAGCCACAATTAATCCCACACCGCTGTATCGAACTGAATAGCTCTGAGGTTATTACATTATCATTTCATTTGTTCTGTTGGTATTATATTGTTTAAAACAAATTTACATAATATACACATTTATCTATAACATGTGTCATAGCATTTTTCTGAGTATATACTCGTTACTATTTCGTCATTACAGAGGGAGAAAGTAGCTATGAGGTGAAACAGATGGACATATTCTGCCAAAAGACTGAAGCAGCCTGACCGATGAAGTAACACTAACGAACAATATAATAAAGCTATAACTAATATTTTAACATCACTGTTGTCCTTCCTAAACTGTCAAACGATTGACAACGTGCTTTTGATGCTCCTAGCGTTTCTAGTGTTCGTAGACTTCGCTGAACAATTACCATTAAACAAATCCAACTTTAGTTTGCCAGGGAAGCAAAACGTAAGCAAGCACGTGTGATGGTATAAAAAAAAAAACAAATTTAATCGGAAGTTATCCAATAAAATTTTCTATAGGATAAAAGCAAATATTCATTTAAATATTTTTATGCTACATAATTTTTTCTGCAAACATTTCACACACAGCTCAATTAATCAATATAACTTGACCAATTAGCGTTCAACTTATTACATAAATCCCTGCCTGAAATTGCATTTCTGCTTAATATCTAAAATTTTAGCACTTGAATTCACCATTAATGCAACTATATTAAAAAGAAAATAAGCCATCGCTTTATTACCTGAGTTTGCTTTTAAAATGTAAAAGAAATTTCTAAAGTCGTTTTTGTGCTAAAATTACAATTTCCTTTTTATGATTAACACGTGGCATGGAAGAGCTTTGCATTTTGTAAAAAATGACTAACAGATTTTTAGATTGTACTTCATGTTTACTCCATAACTTGTATCTATACTAATAATATAAAGCTGAAGAATTTGTTTTTTTTACTTGAATGCGCTAATCTCAGGAACTACTGATCCGGTTAGCGAAATTCATTCAATTTTAGATAGCCCGTTTATTGAGGAAGGCTACAAGCTATATATCAGCACGCTAAGACTATAAGGAGCGAAGCAACAATGAAGAATGTTCAAAAATTTGAGGCTTTTTTCCTTTTGAGAGTTTCCGCTGCTTGCTCTTCGTAAACTCTTAAGAGTTTCGCAAAATTCATGTTCGACAGAATTATTCCTATTCCACACACACGAAGCCATGGCCAGAAACTAGTGGAACACAATAAGAAATAGAATTGAAATCTGGAAGAAAATGTTGGATATAAGGAATCGCATGTCGAATATTTTGTACATATCCCTACGGTGGCAAAAAAAGCGTATGGGCCGCCAGATAGCAAGCGATTCCCATATCCTATGGACTCCTGCAACAGGAGAATCACAAACGAGTTTTCGAAACTACCCCTAACTACCCAGGTCAACCAGCTCTGAATACTGATCACAGGAATACTACACTACATAGGACCATTATTATTTGCCTGTGATCTTTTGTAATATTGAGGCAGTTGCCCCTGTCAGGCTGTTCCAGATTTTGGGCAAGATATCTCTTATTGTGCACTCTTTAAGTTTACTTATTTACACAAACTATTTCTTAAAAGGGTTGAATACCCAGGGTTGCCAACGGAACAGTGTTACTAAATATACACTGCTTGTTACATCTTTTATCGAGCTGCGTATTTTAATCCAACGGTAATTAAGAGATATTTTCAGTTTTTTTCAATAATTTTGATGGTGAAAAATACATAACAAATAATAATAATAATGTATAGTTTTTAAATTATAAAAATATCCCAAAACAACAAAAACGTCTTAAGAACGTCTTTAGCTTCACTTTCAAAATTAAAAAAAAAGAAACAAAAATTGGAGTACATCATGTTTTCTCAATTGCGTCTCAGTACCAACCAGTGATGCTATAAATGCTGGTACAGTAAAATAGCAATAAAGATTTTGAACAAAAAGATATTCACTAATTAACCGAAAATTATCTGGTCTGGTCTTTACGTTTTAGTGGTTTCAGAATCCTTCGTATGCAAGTTCATTCAAGTGTGAGTTTTACTTTTCCAACTACATTGTTACGCCGCGTTGGCACAACGATTACAGTCATGGATTGCACCTGTTGCGCTGGCGGTCGCGGGTTCGATCCACGCACATGACAAACATTTGTATTGGCCATACAGGTGTTTGCCGTGGTCTGGATGTTTGTGCAGTCCTTGTGGGTCACGTTAAGCCGACGGTCCCGGTTGTTATCGTGTACACTTGATAGCGATCGTTATTCATAGTAGGGAAGCAGCGTAGTGGATTAAGCTCTGATCCTTCTCCTACATGGGGAAAGAGGCGTATGTTCAGTAGTGGGATATTACAGGCTGAAGCAAATTACATTGTTTAACTCAAACACAGTTATTGAACTGAAAACCTTTCAGTTGATACATTAATTCATTAATATTTTTATTCGTAGCTAAAAGGTTGAAGGAATTTCTAAATGTTTCCCTTATTTACAAGGAAACAAAATTACGGATTAATTTCAAAAACCTAAACAGGAAAAAGGACCTTTACCCAGAGGGATGTTTACGGACTCTCATGAAATTCGCAAATAGGAAGAATTGATGAATTTACATTTAAGCCAAATTGGAATATATATATTTATATACAAATAGGTCGGCAAACGAGCGTACAGCTTACCTAACTGCAACACCAGAAGCATCGCAAGCTCGTTGCCAATCCTACACCAATGGGCAGTGGTCACCTTGCTCACCACAGGAATACAACATTGCTTGAAAGCAGCGTTATTTACCTGCGATCTTCTGGAAGGTCGAGGAACTTCCCAAGTCTCTTCCATACCACATTTAGTTCTCATGAAATGTACATAACCTGATAATTGTACAGCTTCTTAATAGAAAATTCTGTACATTGGTACAAATCAGTGATTTCCGTACAGTCTGCAATATCCCTTATAATTATACGCAGTACAAATGCGACGCAATCGTGTTAATCGAGGCAGAAACAAAATTGTATACAAAATTAACTCTGTAATGAAAGCCTATTGTTCGATGGATGCTGAATGATTTAAATACAAAAGGGTCAAGCAAATGAATTCTGCGCTGTTTACATGTGTGCGGTTATTGTTGTAAATGTTATAAATGATACATTCACTGTACGACGACGAATTCTCACACGTTCGCAACGGATGGTAAGGACTTTGTGTGCCTTTAGACGGCTATAGGTACAAAAAATTTAGGTACATAAAAGTTAAAATAATTAATTTTAAAGTTTTATTGTGTTTAGCAATGATTTAACGCTTATCTATAGCCTACTATTAGGTACCACAGAAACGTTGTGGTCTGAAAGAAGATGTACATAGTGACAAAAATTGAGAAAGGTATGCTCAGGTGGTTTGGTCATGTCGAGAAAATGAGTGAAGAACGATTAACGAAAAAAGTGTCTAAGGCGAGTGTCGATGGAAGTGTTGGAAGGGGTAGACCTAGGCGTACGTTCCGAGACCAAATAAGGGACGTCTTGAAAAAAGGCCAGGTCAAGAGTACCCTAAACCGAAGAGCATGTATGAAGGGAATAATGAAAGTGGACGAAGCGAAAGAAGTATGTAAGGATCGTAGCAAGTGGAAAGAAGTGGTCTCTGCCTACCCCTACGGGACAGAGGCGTGATTATATGTATGTATGTATGCTATAGCCTACTACTTTAAAGACTTTTATGTGAGATTATTAAACAGTCAAAAGTTACGTTTTAACATATAAATGATCAAATACAATGATAATAATTTAATATGTAAAATCAGCCATAATAATCACAAATATCTTTTTTTATCTTATAATATACACACACGGTCGTCTGTTCCTATGGTAAGTAACTTAATGCCTGTGTTATAGGTAACAGCCGACTATTACAACGTTTTTTTATATAAATGTACATTAATAATATATATATAAATACAAATACTACACCCAGACTCAGGCGGGAATCGAACCCACAACCCGTGGAACAGAAAGCGGCCCTGCCACTACAAACTGCGCCACAGGCTAGTCAATCTACAATATTCCATTGCGAGACACCATCAAAATCTAAGATGTTAAAAAGAATTAATTTCTATTTTTACTAACCCAAAGAATGTGTTGGTAAAACAGTACAAAAAACACATTATTGTAAAACCGATGGCCTTTGGCAAAGAACAAAACAAAATGCTAACTTTGATGCGTCAGTCGTTAAGATCTGCGTCTCTGTCTTACAATGAACAGACCTCTTTAATGATTAAAACGTTTATGTATGTTATTAAGTGTAGTTTAATCAAAGCTTTGGAATTTATGATTGTGCTAATAGATGCCTGCGGTTTGGTGGAATTAGTTATCATTACATAGTATAAAACAAAGTCGCTTCCCGCTGTCTGTACGCTTAGATCTTTTAAACTACGCAACAGATTTTAATGCGGTTTTCTTTAGTAAATAGAGTGATTCCAAAAGGTTTATATCTATAATACATGCATAATATAGTTAAGAAACATTGATAATTTTAGAGATTTCTAATGTGATTTTGTAAATAAACACATTTTTGCGCTTACATTGCAAATATTTATTTTATATTTTATATTTAGTATCAGCATTGCACCCGTGCAAGGCCGGGGTGGGACGTATTAGGTAATAAAATTGTCAAAATTATTGATATTGCGATTAGCCTGCTAAAACCAATGTACAATTTGATCCGGATGTTCTTATTAGTATTCGGTACACTCGGTTACATACTGATATTTGAAATTTTGTGCGGACACATGATATTATATATGTGCCTTCTGTGATGAGTGATATATGTAAGTCGAGTTTATACCCTTTTTTTAACCTACTTCAAAAAAAAAGGTTCTTCCAAAAAAGGTTTTCAATTCTACTGTATTTTTTTATGTATGGTTCCTCAGAAGTTTTTACTGGGTAGATTTCGTGTTTTTTTTTTATCGAAAGGTCTTGTGGTCCCATTTAAATTTAATCGTGATCTAACAACTACTTTTTGTATAATGTTTGATAACACGTATTTGTAATTGTCGGCTTTGTGCTCCGAGGGTTGTGGATTCGACTCCCGCCTAACTCTCAGTGTATTATTCATATTTATCGATATATGTATCGATATATGTATCGATATATGTATCGATATATGTATCGATATATGTTATATCTGTTATGTTATCAGTCGACTGTTACCTATAACACATGTATCTATTAAGTTGCTTACCTTAGGAACAGACGACCGTGTGTGAATATTAAAGATATTTATATTTGTATGATATTTTATATCATTAATTAATTTATCTTTATTTAAAACAAAAAAATAATAATGCATCAAGCGAGTACAAGTACCAGGGTATCATACTTTACCAGTAGGTACGCCATTACCATTAATTCTGTAACGGCCTTTGTTTCCGTCTTCCTAATCACTTGCGGTTTTCCTAACTACTTTACTTAGAAATAAGTACTTTATTATCCTTAACATTACATATAATTTATTAGATACGTAATATCAAGGGCTAGTATTTAGATAATATTAACTACAATCAACCTTCTGTTTTTTATTTTATTTTATAATAAAATAATTTAAAAATTTTATTTTTATATATTATTTATTTTCGCCATCAAATTCAACTATATTTAAGGCAGATTTATATTTCTTATCAGGTATCTAAATGTTGTAGTTTCTTATTTGAGGTCAAACAGCACTGTCCCGTCTTCTTGCACTGTCTCCCCCGCTGTATGACGCTCTCTCTCATGACTTGACTGGAAGATATCTCTTCTATATATAACCTAAGACCACTTTTACCATCAATTATACATGTAATTATCTGTATATTCTTTTTTAGTGCAATAAAGTATATAATAATAATAATAAAATAATGAACAAGTCCTAATGTCCTATTCTGCCTCCTGATGCTAGAGTCTATTCGTAACTAATGAGCAAGATAAACGTTATCCACAACTGATGGAACAGGCCCTAAACATAATAGGGAATAAGCGCAATAATTTTTTTTTTTTTAAATACATAGACTAGCGCTTGACTGCGATCTTACCTGATGGCAAGTGAACATGCAGCCTAAGGTGGTGCGCGCTTGCCTATACCTCAAGTACCTAACTTAATTTTATTTACGTAATGTTACAAGCTGCATATTCTCTGTATGAGTAACGTAGGGTTCGTTACTTTCCGCAGGCGACGAACGGGGGTGCGTAGGAGGCGCTACTTAATGCGCCTCCAGTAACGCCCCTGTGCCCGTGACGGATCGGGATGGGAACCCGGTTCTGCTAGACACGGCGTCATCGGAATTGTTCAGAGGTGAGCCGGACAGTCTCCATGGAGGAGAAGTCTGGCCTTTTCGCCGAGGCCAGCCTATCGCTAGAAGGATCCTGTTGCCTGCAGATCCGGGACCCTCCAATTAAAGCGGCTGAAGGCTCCCGCAGGGGTTTGGTCGGTATTGCGCCCCCAAATGCTAAAGCCGACATACGGTCTAGGACTGCCTAAAAAAAGGGTTCGTTACTCACACATAATTATAGTATTGACTAGCCCGTTGGCGCAGTTTGTAGTAACCCTACTTTCTGCTCCGAGGGTTGTGGGTTCGATTCCCACCCCGAGTCTGGGTTTAATATAAATATTTATTTATATATGTATTATTTATAAGTATGTTTATCGAAAAAAAATGTATATGTAGCCATACCAGTCGGCTGTTAGGTAACATAACAGAAGCATTAAAAGTTGCTTACTTTAGGAACAGACGACCGTGTGTGTATCGTCTAGAT
Source organism: Melitaea cinxia (assembly GCF_905220565.1). Classification (NCBI taxonomy): domain Eukaryota; kingdom Metazoa; phylum Arthropoda; class Insecta; order Lepidoptera; family Nymphalidae; genus Melitaea; species Melitaea cinxia. The sequence goes on along the minus strand of NC_059409.1, from coordinate 2,100,169 downwards.
ATTTATTATTATTATTATATTATTACATAATTATCTACGTACCTTATCTAATTCATTATAATGAAACAACTTTTTCGTATTTTATTGCGGCTTATTAAGTTTTATAGATGCCCGACGTTTCGAATGGGTACTTTACAGCAACCATTGTCATGGGAAGGCGAAATCTATGTAGACCGCATGATTAAATACATATAAAGTAGAAGAAGAAGAAGGGAACAGAGTTAGCCAAGGAGATCTTTTAATAACAATTTACGTTTTTCACAAAGCTGATATACAAATTGTCTTCTTTACGTTGACTCTAGTAGCAGGCTGAAATAAAAACCCGAAGCTGTACTATGATACGTAGCGACTATCGTTATTTTATGTTTAGTTGGTTAAATTTCAACATGAATCGAAGCTTCGAATCTATGCTCTTCTTATATTTTGTAAAAGGGTCTTATTGAATGAAAAATAATAGGATTGCGTAGAAAATTAGGAAATTTAAAAAAACGTTTCTTAAACTCCATGCATTTAAAAGTTCGCAAAACAGACGTCTGTTGGTTCAACTAGCAACACTGAGTAATAAATACTCGTAAAATTCTCACTGATAATCCCCCTTTGTGTATTTTCTATCTATAAAGAATAATCCTATCTACGAAGAATACTCCTACCTAACTAAGAATAAAAAATAAAAGTGTGTATATCAGCTCCGAACGACTGGAGTTTACTCCTTCAGATCGACTGTCTAAATAGGCACGAAAAAGGCTTACTAGTCTAAAAAAGATTAATACTATATCAAGTGCTAAATAAACGAATCAAATAACGCCAACCCTATACTGTTCCGATAGATGGCGTTACGAGAAACGTAACGAGGTCATTCGTTCAGTAGATTTTACTCCTCATATCTTTTTATATGAAAATCGATTGTTAAGGAGTATACTCCAATAAACATAATCCTATACATAATAAAAATTCAACCACCTACCAGTAAAAATCAATAATTTACGTAAAAATAAATATTGCATACATAATCAACAATTTAAAAATTTCCATAAACATCTCGATGCTAGTGTGTCACGAGCCTTCTCAGTGACATCCTGTTCCGCTAGAATACCATTCAGCAAATGTCCCGTACATAAAACCCGTCTAGTGTGACGTCTCCTGAGGGCTGGCAGTAAAAATGTTTCATCTCAAGACGCATTTTAAGCCTTTAGGCCTTTAGGTTATACAATATGGTAAAAGAATTTTTATTTTAACATTTTTACTCGTATTATAAATGTTATGAAAGTTACAAAATGTCTAAATACAAATTAACTATAAAATAAAATAGGCACCTACTCTTGTTGTTATTAAGTGACAAGATTTTAAACTATTAAAAAAAAGTACCTACTCAGATATCATGCACAGCAGCAATAATTATAGCAATAATTATAGCAATAATTATTATTCATAACCACCTGTGCATGATATCTGAGTAGGTAATCTAGGTCTTATTATAAGACTATATGTGCATAATAATAGCTCATCCTCCCGTAACCATGGTTGCTGTAATGGTACGAGATCCCACAGCAAATTAGTGCATGCATCGAAGTTTCGCTAAAAACCAAATTTTTATGTTTATTTATTATTAGAGGAAAGTATATCGACCAGGTTGCCTATCGAAATGTGGCCGCTAGTATTTTTAATTAAATTTTTGCTAATTGATTTTGTGTTAAAAAATTCCGTTCACTTGTTTTTTAAACAAAATATCGTCTACATCACATAGGTAAGCATTCTAAAAAATGACGGTTGCCGTTGTGCGCCTGGCCGCACCTCTTCGCAGCCAGGTGTAAACAGGTACGTTTTCGATACGTTTATACGTTCATAACAAACATTTATGGTTTAAATCAAATTAACGCCAGTTTTTTACGTCTAAATTAAATCTGGTCGCAAATAAGCGTTTTCGTTTAATATTTAGTTCTTAACTTGTAAATTGTAAATATGTTTACAGTAATTCGATTCAATTATTTATTGTAGTTATTGTTTGTAACTAAGACATAAATAATTTTGCCAGTCAGAATTATTATAGTAGGTAAATTTGAATAAAAATTATAATTTTAATTTAAAAAAAAATTGCTACAAAACGCCACCTATCGCTGAATTTTTAAATCAAGCATTAAAACCCAACAACTGAGACATGTCCTTATTAACTAGTTCACTAGTGTGTAAATAGATGGCATTAGTCGATATAATAAACTGAAATATATTTAACCGATTTTCAAATAGGCGAAGATTCTCAATTCGACTGTTTTTGTATGTGTATTAAATAACTTTTATTAGTAATAATATAATAACTTTTACTGGGTGTATCGATTATGATAATTGTCATGAAAGTACTTTTTGAGTTATATCTAATAATGCGTATTTACTTAAATATTTTTTCGTTTACTTACGTTGTATTATACCGCACAACTTTTTACTCATGATTTTGATGATCCTTTTTTTAACCGACTTTCAAAAAAGGAGGAGGTTCTCAATTCGGCTGTATTTTTTTTTTATTTTTTATTTTTTTATGTATGCATCAGAACTTTTAACCGTGTGGACCAATTTCGACAATTTTTTTTATTTTTTTGTTTTAATCGAAATATGGTGTGTGTCAATTGGTCCCATTTAAATTTATTTGAGATCTAACAACTACTTTTCGAGTTATATCTAATAATGCGTTTTTACTTGACGCTTTTTTCGTCGATCTACGTTGTATTATACCGCATAACTTTCTACTGGATGTACCGATTTTGATAATTCTTTTTTTGTTGGAAAGGGGATATCCCTAGTTTAGTACCATGATAAGGAAACTAGGATCTGATGATAGGATCCCAGAGAAATCGAGGGAAACTCTCGAAAATCCGCAATAACTTTTTACTGGGTGTACCGATTTTGATAATTTTTAATTTAATCGAAAGCTAATGTTTATCATGTATCAATTTTATCGAGATCTGATAACTACTTTTTGAGTAATCTTTAATAACGCGTAGTTACTTGACTATTTTTTCGTCGATCTACGTTGTATTACTCGTCGATGTAATTGAAGTCGGTTTTTTTTCGTTTGCGAGCAAACACAATTATAATCGAAAGCTGCTGTTTATCTTTTGATTAAGATCTGATAACTACTTTTTGAGTAAACTTCGTTAGCGCATATTTACTTGACTATTTTTTCGTCTACTTACGTTATATTACTTTTCAATGTACCTAATTGAAGTCGTTTATTTTTTTCGTTTGCGAGCAAACACAACTATTTGTTATATACCTAATCATTACGCTTTCTGAAATTTTCTTACAAATTTTCTAAATTTGAGTTTCCATAGGAACCTATTAAGTTAAAAGTTGTAGCTAAACTGATAAAAAAGCATATTCGAATTAATCCTATCGTTACCTATTAATTTATATGTACATTAAATGTTACTGTTACTTTTTTTATTTATTACTTATGCCTTTTAGTCTATTACAGGTTGTAATTACAAGAAATAAAAATCATTTATAATTATAATCTACGTATATTTAATATTTACACATAATAAACTCATATCGATATGAAAGAAAATGTTTAATTCTCTTTATAATAATATTTTTAACATTAGGTATACAAAATATAAAAAGTTCGAGAGTTCGGTGTTCCGGTTACAAAATTAAAATCCTTATAAATTAAATTCGATATCACAATATAAATTCAGCAGGCTCCCCTCAATGATTTACAATCGAGGATAACATTCTGAAAATATACTAACTATAAAATATAAAATGCATTTGCGTGATTTATTACTATAAAATATATTTAGTCTTACAAACAAATCTGTTAATTTAATACTAAGTAATAAATTCATTAACAGATGATATTACAAATTTGTTTTGTCATAAATTCTATGATAATGAAGTCTTATTCAGATCTTTTGGAGTTTGTATCGTCTAAGCTACGTAAATATCTATTAAGAGATTCTGATGTACTTTGTAAAATACTTAAACCGAGTCTATATTTGAATTCGACGATTCTTTTAAGAAAATCAAAAATTCCACCACCTCCGTTGTTGGACAAAGGAGGATATGTTATTACTTCTGGTCTGTATGGAGGTCTCGGTCTCATACTGGTCATAATTGATACAGGTGGGGGTGAAGGAGGCATTGTTGATGTCGTTTCTGATCTCAGCTCAGTTGTTGTTTCAGTATTCATATTTTTCACCTGTGTTGTTGAATCTGTTTTAGAATTATTGTTGTCATTTATCAAAGGACTGCTCTTGTCTGTTACTTCAGATTTACTTGTAGGGAATACTTCGTATACTTTAAAGGTTTCAGTTGTTGCGTCTACTTCATTTGACATTTCGCTTTCACCTGTGTTTTCCTTTTTGTTATCTAATGGTACAGTAGAAACGCTCTCAATCACTTCGTTTTTTAATGTGCTAGTCGATTCAGCTTGAGGATATTCTTTAGTAGGATCAACTGATATTGCATAAACAGTAAATACTTCTTTATTTTCAGGTGTCGTTTGTTCGTTTTTAGATTGCATTATTTCCATTAGAATGGGTCGCCTCATAGGAGTATTTAAACTATCGTCGATCTCATTACTTATGAATATTTCATTCTCTTTATTTTCTCTAGCACCTTTCAGTATATCTTCAAGTGATCCTACAACACTTCGTTTATGACGAGTATTTCTCCGTTTCCTGCTCAGCTTTCTGGGACCATGTTCGGGTACTACAACAGGCGTTGCGGATTCTGTTAATTCTTTTGGTACGTTTCCTACAACAAATTTATTATCTACCACTTCGTTGTCACCGTTATTTTCATCAGAATATTTGCCATTATTAATTTCTTCATCCTCACGACCATCGTTCGAACCCAAGTACATAGATGTAGGAGAATAAGTTGCCACGTTAGGATTGCTTGTCGTTTCACTCTGGTATTGAGTTTCATATGGATAAACTGGCCTGAAATCTGAGTCTTCAGATGGTTTCATACCATAAACAACAGCACTTGATGCATCATTCCCATACGACGATATACCGCTAGATTCAGCTTCAGGAGCCGCATAAATTGGTTCAACTGCTGGATATGGGCTGTAACTCTGCGCTTTTTCGTATTTTTTCTCTGTTGTATAAGCGTGTCGTGTTTCATATTGATAGCGATTATAGTTGTAAGGATCCGGATATACAGCTCCATGTGCTATTCCTGTCTTTTGTTGAGGGTAACGAGTGTTATGATTTGTATCATAATTATTAGCAACGTGACGATACCGTAAATCCTGTTCATTCTTCACGGGATATCTGTTCACGTAAGCCATTTGACCCGCATATGGATTAAGTTTTTGTTTTGCGTGAACAGGCATTCCAGCGAGAACTGTTCCGAGCATTTCTTCTTCAGGCTGGCCGTTACCTTCACTTGCATATTCTTCAGCATTATGTCTATAAATATCATCTTTCTTGTCAACTTCAATTGTTCTCCTAACGGGACTAGCAAATGGATACAAGAAATAGCTAGCTAATCCAACCAATCCAGCTAATCCTATGACACCAACGCCTACCGATGGCATCACTTCTCTTGAGAAATAATTGTATATTTGCGAAGTGAATGGTCCCACACTGGAAGCGGGTTTCTTTGAGTGTTTATTTGTTTTTGTCTTATTAGCGGTTTTAACATCTGTAGATACTGCGGTTGAAACTTCAGGCTTAGGTTTTGATGTTTTACGTTTCTTTGTTTTGGTTTTCTTTCTGTTTGAAGTTCTTTTTGGTTTTTTCGTTGTCGTAGCTGGTGTACTGATTTCTAGTTCGATTTCTTGTTCCTTTGCCTCCATTGGTAGAACAGCAGATTCACTAACAACTGGTATAGGCTTGATAGTTGTCGTCGTCGTAGTTGTCGTACTTGTCTTTAGTTTATTTTTATTGGTCTTTTTAGGCTTTGATGTTACCTTAATGATGGGTATGGAAACTGTTGCTTTAGTAGTAGGTGCTTCAGTTGAAGGTGCAGGAGTGGTAGTGGTAGTAGTAGTGGTAAGTATAGTTGTACGAGATGGTGCATTTTTATGTTTCTGCACATTTGACAATACTGTATCCTTAATTTTATTATAAACGTTTTCATTTATAGCTGAGCCACCCGCTACTAAATCAGCTTTATTCGTGCTTCCAATTATAGGTCGCTTAACTACCGGTGTTTTATTTTGGGGTCGTTTATTTTTGTTTTTAGGTGCTGTAGGTTTTTGTTTCTTTTGAGCTTCTTCAGCTTGAGTCGGTTCTGTGGAAGCTGAATTATTATCGACATTTGTAGGATTGCTTAATAAAATCCAAGTAGATATACCTTCTTTTGTTGTCGAAGATTCATTCGTTAAATCTTTGTTTTCCAATTCCAGCTCTTCCATTGTCACAGGTACAGCAATACCTGTATGTGAATTTTCTAAAATCACATCAGCGTCTTCATTGCGAGTTTTGACTTTTAGTTTTTGAACGAATTGAGTCTTAACTTTGGGTGGTATTCTAGTATCAGGGACGACTGGTACTTCTACTGTTTTATTGGGTTTGTCGAGCAACTGTGTTGCGACCTTTTTAATGGAATCACCGATAGCTGGAATTTTATTTTTGACGTCTCTTGACGTGTTTGGAGCGGGCGTTGACGCATCAACTGGGCCTTCATTCTTGCTTTCTTCTGTCACGATTTCACTGGCAATTCTGTAAGATGAGAATTGAAATCAAGTAAAAATATTATCAGAGCATAACAGAAATTTATTAAGTGACATAAAAACAAAAGTTCAAATGTTTATTCAAGTGGGCACATTTTTATAATGTAATGTTATAATAAAAAACACAATGAATAAATAATTTATTTTATTATAATAATAAATAGGTAGGTAATGTACAGCAAATTATTATTAAAATATCACAAAATCTATTTTTTTAATCTTGGTATGTTTCTTGAATGTGTTTTTAAATAAATTAATTAAATTGTTTGAATGTGTTACATAATATTTAATGAAACTCAATGGTGTGATGTTTTGTCTCTTATTTTATGTTAAAGTGGAAATGTATGAATAAATGAGATTGAAAAATGGTGAGTTAAGAATATATTATAAATAAATAAACACTTATGATAAAACTTATGATAGTTCATAAAATTTACGAGTATGTACAAATAAATATTAAAAAATTTAAATAAAATTGTAATGAACTTAAATAAAATTTAATTATTATTTTTACAATGAAAGGCCAACAAAACAATCTTAACGAATAATACAGTTTCCTCTAAGGAAAAAATAATAATTTAAATTGTTTCGTACTAGAGATTTACCATACTGCATTCAACGGGCTGCATAATCGTTTATTTTAAGTTTTATTTTGTATTCTAGTTTACTATTTTCTATTGATATTCATAACATTCTGTTGATGATTTAATATATTTTTTCTAATACTTACGTGTATCGTTCGTGTATAAAATGAACTAATTTCGCTTTTAATGTCTATTTAATTTGATTAACGCTGTACTGGTAATAATATAATAGCTGTAATATAGTAATGATTTTGGTAGTAAAAAATTTACTCAGAAAAAAAAACCTAACCGAAATATTGAGAAGAGTTAACGACTATTCGAAATTTGAAATTTATTTATTAACTTATAAATTATTATTAATCATGTTATTATTATATTTTTAATATATATAGTCATTATTATATGAGGTTCGATATAATTTTGTATATTAAATTATAGCTGTAGTTTTATAGTTAAGTTCATTCTTCATATGTATTTTGTATTAAGTGTATTAATTTTCATTGTATTTAATCTTTTATTAATAATGTAATAGAATCAACTCAAGAAAGCTCTATGACCGAATAATATTTGAGGTAACACTAATTTTTTTTTTCCTTTTATGCTAATAATCGAGTACGAGAAAATTATATTAAAACAAAATGTTCTTTATTCTGAAGTAAAACAGATCACATTAATTTATGATTATATAAAATGTAAATTAATAAAAGTGTTAAATAAACTCTGAATATACAACTATAATTTGATATAAATTTTCATTTTAACAGTAAATTTAATTTCTGAAATAAAATACGCCTTTATCTTTGTGTTTTACTTAAAATTTACATGAATTTATTATGTTTGAAAAAATTTAAAGCTATTTCACGCGTATAGTCCATGTTTCTCTTTTCTTTCTTTTATTTTTACGATTATGGTTCACTAAACCGTGTCTTTCTTTTATTGATATTATCAGTTCTTTTAAAAATTCCTTTACTTTGTAGAACCAAGTAGTATCTACATCAAAATTATTAGTTTCTTTTTTTCTTCCGAGACTTGGTGTCTCTAATGTTCTACTGTTCGGGAAAGAATGTAAATTCCATGGTTTGTAATAGTCATCCCATTGCCATTGAGGTCCATAGTAACTCACGTCTGAAGCCTCCCTACCTGATAAAGACCATGGAGAAAATAAAGAAAAAAGCCCCGACGTACCAGCAAATAATAAAATAAGTGGCGTCAATAGAAAAGATAATGCACTAAAACTTAGAGGATTGATTGCAGCTAACCAACTAAATGCACTTATCGCCGGTCTAAAGAAATCTATAACAGATGAAAAACTAAATACATCATCGTCATTATCGTCCGGACGGCTTGGTTGTGTGTATGTTGATAACCCTGTACTTGGAGAAGCGATACTAGCTGGTTCAGAAGATTCTGCTTCAGAAGCACCATTTGCAGCATTGTAACCAGATAATTCAACTGACGCGCTCTCTGTTTGTTCGTCATTCTCCTGTGATTCAACATAATCGTTATCACTTTCATCACTACCGGAATCATCTAATGGTAAGCCGAAAACGTCTGTCAGAGTCGTGTCTGTTTCTTCCTCGGATTCTATCACAACGTTTTTATTTATAACATTTGTATTAACTGCTATATTAAGATCTGGACAAGCTTCTTTACCTTGGCCTTGAAATGTATTGTTAAGAGTAAGGAATATAGTGGGGCATTCGTCAGAAGAAGCAGCGTAATCATCAGGTCGAATTACAATTCTGTCTGTATAACCTGATGTGGGTGGAAAGGTTGTCACTTCAAAATCGTTGCCAGGGTATGGGGGGTAGTTTGGGTAAGAGTGATGAATTTGTGGTTTTTTAGGTTTGGTACCTCTTACAGGTTTCCTAGTAGTGGGTCTTTTATTAGGTTTATTATTATACCATGGTTTTGGATAACCAACGTTTGTGATAATGGGAGTTGGTGTGGGAGTGGTAAATACATAGGTTGGTCGAGTAACATAAGGTCGGTCTACAATATGAAAATTATTAGAGTAGACTTGAGTTTCTTCAGAATAATCAGGCCTATTGTATGAATAAGTAAATCTTTTATTGTTAGGTTCTTCATCAGTATGTGCGTTAACGTTTTCCGTGCTACTATAGTGAATATTAGAATTATATATATTTACAACATTTGATGTATCTTTTTCATTCGAATCATTATTAACATGGGAAATATCCAATTCATCATACTTAGTGTTATCTGTCCACTTTGTTATTACCTTTTTGATAACTGCCTTTTTTACATTTCTATTTATGTAATTCTTATCATTATTTTGTGATTGTACTTTATTATTAAATGTTGAATATACCTTTTCATCGTTCATTGTGTCATAATTTGGTCTTATTTTACGTTTTATTTCTCTAAGACGACCTATTCTACCTAAATGGTTATTAGTTTGTCTAAAATTTTTATTATCACTATTTAAAAACCTACTCGATATATACCTGTAAAAAGAATTATTTGAAGGTAACTGAAATAAATATAATCTATCACTATTTTGTGTAAAATTGTACCTCAAAGGATCCAGTGTGGATTTTTCTGCTCCAGTATTTGAAACTACGTCTAACGTAGTATTAAGCTGAGAAAGTGAAAACACATACTGACTAAATACAGTTAGAACTAGAACTAGAGTCCACTTAACACGATCACTTTTGAGACGCGCCATCACGTTCGACTCGCGTTATACCTGAAAATAAATAAAAAAAACTTGAAAAGATTGCAATGACGCTTACTAAATAAACATCTTATATCAAGTTCGGAATACACGTTTCGGTGTAAGCGTTATGCATACATTTGAACAAGCTCTTAACACTTGCAGTATGCGTACACGTTTAGTAAATAGTAAGTTGGTATGTAAACTACACCTATAAAGGAATGCATAATTTTAAATTACTTCACTTCAGCCTATAGCAGTCCACTGCTGGACATAGGCTCCTCAAGTTGGCGCCGGATGTTTGGCGTGATAGTTTTAAATGCTTTAATGAAATTTTGGTGGCTATCTTAAGTTCTCTAGCCTTGATAACATAATGTAGGTTAAAAAATTACTAATTCTAAATTAGTTGATCAAAAATCAGCAAATGGGCAAACTGAAGCCTAAACATATGAACGCAATAAAAGCTAGTGCGGCTTACATATTATTATATTCATACATGTCTATAGATATATATTTTATGTATGTAATCCGTATTGTATGTTTTACATTTTATTAGTACCATTTTATTTTTACTAATTTTATTTTATACCAAATTTTCTAGAACGAAAACATAGGGTATGTTGGGCTTCATTGCAGTCAGATAAAATGATTTTGAACTGTTATGTACTAAAAAAATTGAAAGGAAACATCTATATATGAATACGTGAAGCAAATCTTTGCACCCCTTTTTACGACAATTTTGCGAACAGAGGAGTATGAAATTTCGCACACTTATAAGTAGTTTATATAGAGAAAGAGTGAAGAATGCTAATATTTTTTTTATTAAGCATAAAAAGTACATTAAGTCAATAAAAAAAAACTATTCTATTTGACACACACACGCATATAATATTGTTTTGTTCATTTAATTTTCAAACTTATAATTTAAATTACTTATGATCGAATTTCGACCACTGAGCGACCACGGCGACAGTTTTACTAATTTCATAAATTCAAAAGTATATACGAAAACATTGACATATTTACGTAAACCTTTTTATACCGTTAAGAAGAACGGGATTAAAATAGACGAAAAACGAGAAGAAACCCGTCGTATGGGAAATCGTTCCGTTAGTCATCGACGTATGATGAGAGAACAGTTACATTGACCTTCATTACTTTTATTTCATTAATATGTAAATAAATTACAAAAAGTTCCATATTCCATATATTTTTCCCAAAAATCCCAAGTTTAAGATAAAAATTATTTTTTTTTTTTTTTTTAACAAATACTGACAGTTCTATAAATATTGTGGCTTTTTAAAAACAACAAATGTTTTACAGGTACCTGTTTTGGCTCAATTTTCGTGATCTTTTTAGCTACTTCTATATTTAAAAAAAAACAACCCACGAAAAATCAGAATATGTTATTGAATTGAATCATATATTTTTTATTTACATGCAGAAAACTTAATAGAAAAACAAGTTATTAATAACTTACATTTTAATTAGATATAAAGAGAGAAAAAAATGTGTGTGTGTACTTATGTATGACTTATGTTCGCACGTAAGAAGTTATACTTCATTGACTAGCTAACTTCTTATTTGTTGACTAGCTAATTTCAGGATGTCGGTTTTTTTCGTGCGGGTGCATTTGCGGGCGCATCGTAAAAAAATACCCTTATAATTTTTCCCTACTGTGCCAAAAGAAGTATAACTTCATAAAGAAAAGGAATACAAAAACTATAGACGATATGAAAATACGGATGTAAAATAAATCTTCTTCTTCTTAAACTAAATTTGTAAGAATAAAATTAATTAAAATGAAATTAACTCTTTTAAAGGTTAATTTTTAAGCTCTAAGCAACTCAGTTAACTGTGTAAAGGGTCTAATAGTCATCACTCATCATCATCACTTCAGCCTAATACAGTCCACTGCTGGACATATGCCTCCACAAGTTCGCGCCCAAAATGGCGTGAACCCATGTCTGGTGCCTATAGTCACCACGCTGGGCAGGCGGGTTGGTGACCGAAGGGCTGGCTTTGTCGCACCGAAGACGCCGCAGCCCGTCTTCGGCCTGTGCATTTCAAAGCCAGCAGTTGGATGGTTATCCCGCCATCGATCGGCTTTGTAAGTTCCAAGGTGTTAGCTCTAACTGTGTTATCCCTTAGTCGCCTCTTACGACACCCACGGGAAGAAAGAGGGTGGCTATATTCTTTACTGCCGTAGCCACACAGCTTATAATAAATACTTTAAGTAAAACAACAAAATAAGTATTTAAATAAAATAGAAAACGAATAAAAAAAACCCATTAGTCATAATGATTAAGGTCACAAGCATGTACGTTTACGATTAAATTCACTTTTGCGGTTCTGTGGCGAGACTTTCATTGGCATTAAAAGGTATTTAGGTATTTTTGAGTCACAGGTGACTATGGGTCAATGACCTTGTTTGTGTGACATTAAAAAAATCCGTAAATAATTGATTATACGTACATAGGTGGCTTGACCGGTGGTACCACATTCTCACGGAAAATTGTTTTAAGCTAAATTTATTTTGGCTAAGTTGAGAAAGAAAGGTGTAAGTGAACGTCTAACCCTTGCTTACCCAAATAGATGGTAGTATTCAAAACTCAAATCTGAGTTTTTTTTTTTTTTTTTTTATGTCAATAGGTCGGCAAACAAGCGTACGGCTCACCTGATGGTAAGCGATTACCGTAGCTTATAGATACCTGCAACACCAGAAGCATCGCAAGCGCGTTGCCGACCCAATCCCCAATCCCCCCAGGAGCTCTGGTCACCTTACTCACCAACAGGAACACAATACTGCTTGAAAACAGGATTATTTTGCTGTGATCTTCTGTAAGGTCGAGGTACTACCCCAGTCGGGCTGCTCCATATTTTGAGCAGGAAATTCCTGCTGTGCCCTACCTCAGTTGTATGTTCAGAGTATGTTCTATACCTAATTTATATTACAAGTATCAAAATTTATATCATATATCGTTAATAGCGTCACACGTATACACATAATTACGAGTATATTACAAAATAATGAGTGATAATTATGAGTTATTTGACGTTAAATAAATTAAACTTTCAAACCAATTAAGTAAATCGCGTAAAGACAATGTTATCCTGGATTCGAAACAATGACTTTTCTTTTAAGGTGTATGTTTTGTAGGTTTATTAAGTTTACCTTAACTAGAAAAATTAACGATTATTCATACTAATTTTTTTCTATTATGTTTTTGAAATTTAATTTTTTACTTACAATACATAATTTTTTTTAGGGTTTCGGGTTTTTTAATTTTTTACTTACAATACATTATAATACATATTTTACATTACTTCATCAAAATTTTGTTTTAATTGATCTATTGATTATGTTTTAAAAACGATAGGATTAACATTTTCACTTTAAAAATCATGTCAGGGAAACAGCCTTAAAAGCGGGGGTCGCAGCGGAAAAAGCTGAAACGACTAAACGGCACAAATATTCGTCACTAATTCCAAATTACATCTTTGTGCCGTTTGCAGTCGAAACACTTGGACCTTGGAGTAGCAGTGCTAAATTTTTTTTTAAATGAGATAACATCTAGCCTTATTGCATCCACTGGTGACAAGAGGGCTGGTGCATTTTTTGCCCAGAGAATCGGCATAGCGATTCAACGGGGAAATGCTGCCAGCATTCTTGGCACAATTCCACGCGGACATGATTTATACCAAAACTATCTGTAAATATTTAGTTCTTAAGTTGTGAATTGTAAATATGTATAATATTTTGTATAAATAAAATTATGATCAAAAATCTTTAAATAAATAAATAAATAAATATCTACACAATACACACACAGTGTTTAATGATTGTGTTATAGGTGAAAGCCGACTGGTATAGCTACCTTTTTTTTGATAAAGGACTTGGGGTGGGAATCGAATTCACAACCCTTGGAGCAGAAAGCAGGGTCACTACAAACTGCGTCAACGGGCTAGTCTTTAAGTAAATATATTAAAAAAGAAATAAAAAAAAAATAATGGAACGCCAAAAATACTTCAAATTTACTTCATAACAATAATAATTATTATATAAAGATTAATTAATTAATTATATTATAAAGATTAAAAGCTCTTATAAGAAATATGTTTAAAAAACTTATCGTTGATAGTTTTCGGTACCAAAGGTTCGACGAACTCACGGCCCTGACCGCTGCCAGAATGTTATTAAAGACTGACCTCTATAGCCGAAACCTAGTGCCTTACATTGTAATTTAAGGATGTAAAACCGTTAATTTTTATACAAAAAATAATATATTGAGCATATATAAAATTAAGAATATTTATTTTAATTTCATCGTTATAAATTTTAATGGCAAATCTCATAAACCTACTTATACCTTAATTTCTAAAATTCAATTTTTACAAATTTTAGAACGGAATGTTATTTTTAATCGATTCTCTGAGAAAAAAAAAATATTAGATTTTAATAATTCTTTTATAAGCAGAAAGTTACTTATCAAAAAAAAAAACAATATATAGTACCTAGTTCAAATTAATTAATAAATTAAAAAATTAAATAAGTACAAATCTTTGTTAATTGACCAGTTATTGTAAAACAGAATTTATTCTAAAATTTAAGAGCATTTTTTAACTCAATTATTCCTTTAAATGTTATAAAAAATGCTTAAACTAAAACGAGGATTAATCCGATTTCACTTATTGTAATATTGTTTACTTTTATTTTTATGAGCCCAAATAACTGCATATAATTTTTTTTATGAACCAGTTTAGAACTGACTCATAATTTTTTTTTTTTTTTTTTTTAATATTGTTCTATGATCAATTTGGAATGTAATTAAATAATAAACTCTTTATTAAGTAACTCAAATCAATTTTAAGTTGTTGTTGACTGTAAAATTTAACTGTTTAATTACGTGTCGGCGCTAATTTACAAGCGATTTGTTGCGATTTTTTAAATTATAGAAATAATATCTACATACATAAAAATAAATATTTGTCTGTATGTCCTTTATAGAATTATAAACTGTGCATTTGATCGTGTCATAATCTTGTCAATAAATGATGGGTATTTGTTACAAAATACTGAACCGATAGTAATAAAATTCGATATGTTAGTAGGTGGATATCCAGAATAGCAAAGGGTATCTACTTTTAGCCGACTTCCAAAAAAAGTACGCGGCTCTCAAATTGACTGTTTTTTATGTATCATCATTTTTTTTATTTATTATCATCCTATTTCAGAATTTTTGACCGGGTGGACCAATTTCGATGATTTATTTTTAAAAGAAAGCTGGTATTTATCACTGGTCCCGTTTAAATTTGGTTTAAATCTGATAAGTTTTTTTTTAGTTATTTCTAATACTGCGTATTTACTTGACTATTTTTTTTTTGTTTGGGTCATTGAAGTCGAACTTTTGTAGTTTTCGAGCAAATACGATTATTATACCAGAGAAAATAAATTGTAAGTAGCTATTTTTTAACAGTACTAAAAGCTTTTTCTGTGACAAAGGAACAAGTACAGTGAAGTGTTATGACTATAGGGTTTCTTTAGCAATACTTTAAGGGTTTGGTTTCACTCATTACTGGTAAAATTAATCATCCACATAAGATATGTCACCAGAATGTATAATGTGTCCTTTTTATCATATTAAGTTTTGACACGCATTACTTCAGATGATACACTATTCGCAACCTCTTATGACTTGTTACAAAGCAACCTAACCATGACTATTATGTTAATCGTATAACTGGAGACGCGCGTATCGGAATGCGTTCTCGTTTCTACTTGATCCACTGGTTTTTCAACAGCCAACCATCGTTGCGATAACACTGAGTGTCAAGTTTACGAAAAATTGGATATAAGAACCTCGTTGCTCTTAGAATTAATGACAAAATATTAAAAAAAAAAAAAAATAATTTATATTATATATCTAAAATATAACAATTTGGAATAGCAAGATAAAACTTAAATCAACGTTGAGTTTTCTTTAAATAGTTCTTGTTTGTGGTTTCAATTTAAGATAAGAAGTAGCCTATGTGCTATTGTGTATCTCAAGCTGTCTTTTTACTTAGTTACATCACAATAGTTACAATAAACTATTTTGATTAAGGTAGTAGTAGTTATCCGTTCATACAGCATGTCAATTTCTCTTCATAAACCTACTTGTAATATTAATAGGCCAAAAAAAAAAATTATTAAATAACAATTTTTCTAAAATAGTAATTGATAAATTTATTTTAATTACTTTTACTTCCGTTCTTAAAATTAGAAATGGTAATAAGAAAATTTAAAATAATAATAACATATAAAATAAGGATTTAGTTTTAAAACGTTTAAACAAGCCCGTTACTTGTAATTAAAGTGCATTATCAGTGAAGCGGCGTGGAGGATTAAGCTCAAGTCCTTGTCCTACATGGAGAAAGAGGACTTTGCCCAGCAGCGGGATGTTACAGGCTAAATCGATTGTATTAATTTCTGTCTAATTTTTTGTATTGGAAAAAATATGATGACATATGTATATTTATTTATTTTATTTATTTATTTATTAATTATATTATTATTAAAGAAGTTGCATAAGTAGGTATACGAAGCCTTTCTCAACATAAATTATAAATGAGGCATTTAACTTGATCAACAATTTAATATATATTATAACAGTACTTGACTTTTTGCTTTTTTTTCCTACCAACAAAGTACCTCTATATTCTATCATTGCCGATCGCCTATTTTACAGTCACAAACATTTTCGACAAATTACGCAGTCGTATCAGATACTTAACTATTACTTAACGTTACAAACAAACTAAGATGTTATTATTTTAGAAGTTACATGTAAATTTGTAAATATACGCCAAAGACCTATTCTGTAATGGGACATTTATTAGCGTTGGGTAACGCGTCTTGGTCTGGAACACATCTGATGTGTTATTATGTATGTTACAATATTGTGGACAGTTGACTGACCAATACATTCTTACTTAAACGTACGAAAATGGAGTGTCTGTTTGTAATATTAAAATAACCGCTTTTTACTAAATGCATATAGATGTATACACGGTACATATACCAAAATAACATTTTTTTAAAATTTTATCTGTCTGTCTGTTTGTTCCAGCTGATCTCTGAAAGGGCTGGACCGATTTTGACGGGGCTTTCGCTAAGGCAGATAGCTGATGCAATAAGGAGTAACTTAAGCTACTTTTATTTTGAAATTTATTAATTTTATAACTCTGCAAATTGAACAATAGCTTTTTTGCTAAGTTCCACGCAGACGAAGTCGCGGGCACAGCTAGTATATAATAAAATTACAAGTCAAATCAAGAATATATGGTTTAAAGATGTCATATCTGCTAGTTAACTGACTCACTATTTACTATTATTTATATTAATTCAGTATTATTAAAGTAACTACAAGATCAACAATCAATATCATACAAATTAAGGACAAAATGTTTAATGCTACATAGTTTATAAGAAGAAACTAAAAAATCTAAAGAACTTAATATGCGTTGTATGGGATCAGTCGTCGATTTCTAGCTTTTATTTATTTTTATTAATTGTTCGGAAAACCGTCAATGATTATTTTCAATTAAAAGTGTCCTGATACTAATCATAGCTCTGTGATAGAGAATAAAGGATCAACCGAGAGAAGAGACTTCGTAATAGGGAACATTTATCAGACACTTCCTAAAAAAATGATAGTCTTGAAATTTATCAATATCTAAGGTATCAAACTTGTGATACTGAAAAAATATAGATAAAAAAAGAAGCGACGTAGGAAATTTTAAGGAAACGACTCCACGATTCATAAAATGCCTCGCCTTAAGCCTTATATCCGCCTACCAGCATTAGTGCAGCGAGGTGGATTAAGCTCTGATCCTTCTCCTACATGGGGAAAGGAGGCCGAATTGGCAGTGGGATATTACAGGCTGATGAATAAGCCTTGCATGTCACAAACGAACAGTTAACTAGTACACAGTCTACGGAACTATTTGTCCGTTTATGTCACACTATCATTTCAACCATAACACGTCTAACGTTCCACTTTATTTACTATCTAAAATTATGTTATTATTTTCATAAACTAGTCACTTATCTATAATAAGTAATAATATATTATTATCGTTCCGCCTATAATATTGTGTATGAAAACGACAGTTTAATGTATGGTGACATACACGAATGTATAATGTAAAAAATGACATACATTGATTTTATTTCTATTAAATTAAAATTGTTACTTTTCTATTTGATCTAATACATTTTGTTGCGTTTTCTCGTAAAAAATAATTCATTGATTTTGTACACGTCAATCACTCCCTTTATTCTTAATTTCGAGCAATGGCTTATATTTTATGTATTTTATATATTTTATATTATATATCCAAGAAGGTCTTTTCAACTTCGTAAATGTTGTAAATCATTATTCATCCCACTATCGATACAGTTGCAAATAAAAACTAAAAATAAAAAAAAAATATTAAAAAGAAATACGAAAACAAAAATGTAATTTGTTACGGTCAAGTTGTAACTAGATGATGTTTTGAATCTAGTTTAGTCCATTAGTGATGTCGTTTCAACACCTACGTCTGAAATATCACACACTTTAAAAGGAACCTATCAACTACATGAAAAACAAACGTAATAACTACTAACAGTTATAAAACACTTAAATAAACAATGAGTAGTCAAATAAAATCATTTTTATCAATACTTACTCATTTTTTTGTGTGTAAAATATTTTTTAACCGACTTCCAAAAAAGGAGGAGGTTCTCAATTCGACTGTATTTTTTTTTTTTTTTTTTATGTATGTTACATCAGAACTTTTGCCCGTGTGGACCGATTTCGACAAATTTTGTTTTAATCGAAAGGTGGTGTGTGCCAATTGGTCCCATTTAAATTTATTTGAGATCTAACAACTACTTTTCGAGCTATATCTAATAATGTGTTTTTACTTGACCCTTTTTTCGTCGACTTACGTTGTATTATACCGCACAACTTTCTACTGGATATACCGATTTTGATAATTCTTTTTTTGTTGGAAAGGGGATATTCCTAGTTTGGTACCGTGATAAGGAAACTAGGATCTGATGATGGGATCCCAGAGGAATCGAGGGAAACTCTCGAAAATCCGTAATAACTTTTTACTGGGTGTACCGATTTTGATAATTTTTAATTTAATCGAAAGCTGATGTTTATCATGTGGTCACATATAAATTTTATCGAGATCTGATAACTACTTTTTGACTAATCTTTAATAACGCGTAGTTGCTTGACTATTTTTTCGTCGATCTACGTTGTATTACTTGTCGATGTAATTGAAGTCGGTTTTTTTTTCGTTTGCGAGCAAACACAATTATTGCATACCTACGATTCATTATGTGGATTTAATTTTTTTTACTGACTTCAAAATTCGACTGTATTTTTAACCGGCTTCCAAAAAAAGAGGAGGTTCTCAATTCGACTGTATTTTTTAACCGACTTCCAAAAAAGGAGGAGGTTCTCAATTCGACTGTATTTTTTTTTATGTATGTTACATCAGAACTTTTGTCCGTATGGACCGATTTCGACAATTTTTTTTTTTTATCGAAAGGTGATGTGTGCCAATTGGTCCCATTTAAATTTATTTGAGATCTAACAACTACTTTTCGAGTTATATCTAATAATGCGTTTTTACTTGACGCTTTTTTCGTCGACCTACGTTGTATTATAACGCATAACTTTCTACTGGATGTACCGATTTTGATAATTCTTTCTTTGTTGGAAAGGAGATATCCCTAGTTTAGTACCATGATAAGGAAACCAGGATCTGATGATGGGATCCCAGAGAAATCGAGGGAAACTCTTGAAAATCTGCAATAACTTTTTACTGGGTGTACCGATTTTAATAATTTTTAATTTAATCGAAAGCTGATGTTTGTCATGTGGTCACATATAAATTTTATTGAGATTTGATACCTACTTTTTGAGTAATCTTTGATAACGCGTAGTTACTTGACTATTTTTTCGTCGATCTACGTTGTATTACTCGTCGATGTAATTGAAGTCGGTTTTTTTTTTCGTTTGCGAGCAAACACAATTATGTATTATTATAAGAGCGATGACATGAACCAGAACAGAAAAAGTAGTAAAAATAAACGTTTTTATACTTGAAATATCAACGCATAATAATGCTTGTTGTTAATTTTTGTTATACTATAATTAATTTTAATATATTTAATAATTGTAATCAACTTTATGCTTTGTGCTGTGTGGCTACGGCACCAAAGAATATAGCCACCCCCTCTCTTTCCGTAGGTGTCGTAAGAGGCGACTAAGGAAACCTGGAACCTGGAACTTATGAAGCCGACCGATGGCGGTATAACAATCTAACCGTTGGCTTTGAAACACACAGGCCGAAGACGGGCAGCAGCGTTTTAGGTGCGACAAAGCCAGCCCTGCGGTCACCAACCCGCCTGCCCAGCGTGGTGACTATGAGCAACACACATGAGTTCACGCATTTTTGGCGTGAACTTGTGGAGGCCTATGTCCAGCAGTGGACTACAATAGGCTGGAATGATGGAATGATGATGAATCAACTTTAATATTTTTTTTCTTTTTATTTAAGAAACAATTTGAATTGAGCAGAATATTTCTATAAAAAACTCAAATAACTATTTTTAAACAACACAGCTATGAAAAAATTCGTGTATTTGATTCAACAAAAGTTTTAAATAAATCAAAAAACACTAGTGTAAAAACATTAATATTGCAAAACAATTTGCAAACTACACCTATCATAACAAATTAAGACTAAATTTCAATGAGCCGCTGTACAAAAATATATTATATACGTATTAAAAAGAAACGCCGGTAACAAAAAAAAAAAAAAAAAAAACGTTGAAATTATAAATGTAAAACAGTTCACATAATACTTTCTTATAATAATACAAAAAAAAAAAACTAGTGAACCAGAATACAAAAAAAAAACAACACTAAAACATTCGATAACAAAAAAAAATACAGGAAAGAAAACATACGAAAGCTCTATGAGTCACAGAAGATTATAAACCAATTTCGAAACTTAAAAAGTCATAGAAATTTCTATAAGTCATAGAAAATTATGAACCAATTACGTATCAATTGTTTTGTTCGGTCGTGACGTCTGTCCCGTTGCTTGTCGAATTGAACGGAATGTGGGACGATGCCTTAAACGCAGGCTTTGTTCTATAAACCAGTTAAATGACCTCATTCTTTCAATAATAAAGATAAGGAGCAAAATTTAATAATTATTAAAAGACATATCCAAAAATTGTTTTATTTGACGTTTGTTTTGCGAAATTTCGTAAAATATAGATTGAAAAGTTGAAAACCATCTTCAGTATTTTTTTTAATACATTATATCAATTTGTTTCATTATAATTTTGCCTTAATTATTATATGTAGGCTTTGACTTTATGTTAGAGATGTGAGCGTAACGAACCTATTAAATATACTTGTGTTTTTTTACAAACTTCAATTTTCACAATTAATTTAAAACTCTCAATAATTCATTTTTTATTTCTTTTCATTTCATGCATTTATTTCTTTCAAAGATGACCGTTTAAAAATACTTTACTAACCTGTAATATAATATCTAATATCCCTTATATATATTATAAATCAATTAATAAAGGGGAAAACATATAAGCTATAACAGTTTAAGCGTAAGCGTCGGGGAAAGTAACCCAAATATCAATGAAACGGGGAACTCAACACTCGCCACAGAACTCGCTAACTAATAGAGCTGACACTTTCACCTACTTTGTCATTAAACAAAACACTGTTATGACTTTTACAATACACAAAATACCATTGAAAGAATTAAAAGTCACGAAGAACACACACAAGAAAAAAAATCTTAATCTTAATTATAAAAGCTTATTCTTAGTAATGGTATTATGATTTATAAGTTTAAACTAGAAATCAGACCCATTTAAAAGTAGTAGGTATTAAAGGTTTGGCTTAATTTTTTTATTTGACTGAGAGATTGAGAGTTGTATGTAATTAATCTTTTTACTTTCTTGTCTTTCTTGTCAAAAGAGATTACTATCGCTTAAAGCTTATTACGAACTTATTATTTAAGACTAACTGCACCTCGCAAATTTACTCGCTTTTTTCTTATTCCGTTGGTATTTTAGGATAAAAATTAGCCTGTACTTATTTACATACATATATGATTATGGATTTTAGACAATTCAACGTGTTAAGTTTTTAACCGACGAAAAAAACGGAGGAGGTTTTCAAGTCGACGCGTATATTTTTTTTTATGTATGACCACGCATAACTTTTAACAGAGTAATCCGATTTTGATAATTCTTTTTTTATTGGAAAGAATATACCCCGTAGTTAGTCTCATATAAATTTGAAGATAAAAATCCAACCCTAAGGGTAGGAAAACAGGTGATGATTGATTGTTCACTCACTGTTTAAGGGAGTTTGATGTACAATCAATGACAGAGATCACTAAATTAACTTAAATTTAACGAAATAATCAAATCTATTAAACAATGCAACATGAAATCTCCAGCTCCTCTCTGCGCATTACGCTTTACTTAATTAATCAATTACATTGCTTGTTTAGCGCCGACTCAAAATTACTTAGCTATACTTCCATTAGTTTAAGAACTTAATTATTAAGGTTAATTAAAAACTGAAGTATTTACAAAAATATATACTTAGATATAGTTTCATTAGGTACTTTAAGAAGTTAGTTATTTAAGTTAAATAAAAAAGATCTATTATTTTTTTCTTTTAAGTTTTTTCGGCGGTTTAATTTTTTGTTAAAAAGTTTTTATTTACAATTTATTTAGTATTCTTTACACGAAAGTATAACGAACACCCGGCATAACTTTCTTATTTATAATATAACTAGATTAGACTTTTTACATTAGAACAGTTAATTATTTTTTGTAAATTTAGTTGTAATTGATACTTATAAATGCAATGAATACCTACTACTTTAACTATTGGTTGTATTATTTGTACCTAGATGCTTTAAGGCCTTAATTACTTTTTAAATTAACATCTTATTTTATTTCAGTCTGTCATGTTCCTTATGACTTTAGTAAAGTAACAAAATCTTATGTTTTATATTAGCATATAACACGATTTAATAATATTTTGATCATACCGCCCATTAAGGTACTTAGATATAATTGTTTAATTTATAAAAAAGGCATTTTTATTTTAGAATTTAAACGACGTTTAAGCGTTTTACTGTTATAATTGAATTTATTAAAAACAATAAAACATACTATTTAAAATTTATTAGTAACTGTTCGCTCTACTTCATTTCTAACTCTGCGTTCTTTCTAACGTACAACGTCAAGAAATCGGAGACTAGATGTTTCTAAGATATTCAATAAAATAAAAAAAAGGACGGAGAATAAAAAAAATAACATAATATATAATATTATATTAATATTAATTATTAAATTAATATTTTGTGCTGTTATTTTTAGTTTTATACGAAAACTAAAGATTATTCTAGGTCAATTACCGTATAATTTATTATAATTTTATTTAAATCCTTTTTTATATACTATTTTTTTAATTTATCTAGAATTAAAAATATGATACACAACTAACAGTATTTTTACTTATTTTCATCGCCAAAAAAAACCCTACAGTATAATATACAAAACTTCAAAAAATCCTCTAAAACGACACAGATAAAAAACCTGATTTCAAAATACCTACATCATAAAAGACTTAGAAAAAAATCTTACCGTTAGTACACAGTGGTCAGTGAGCACACACGCGTTAAACACAAGGCATCCAATGCAACTGATGGGCTCTACGGACAACGGTATATCGGTCTACTTCCGATGTTTTTCTTATATTATTTAACTATCATGTGACGGATACGATACGATTTTACTGTATACGATTACTGATTTAAGTAATATTTTTTGACAAACTAGTTTACAGACGTCCTTCTTTAGCCACTAGGCTGTATAAGTTATAGACTGTCTCAGTTACTAGAACAAGTAATTAAAAGAAACTAACATACTTGTGAAGTTAAAATTGTTTTTATCTCTTTTTGCGTAGTCTGATGGTCAAAAATATATATATAATAAGCTATTGTCCGTTAGATACCGTTACACGTCTGATATTTTTGTCAGTAAAAAGTAAAGCTGGCCCAAAATAGTTTGAAACTTTTGAAACTCTAGCCCTTGCTAGTTGAATATATGTATTTGTAAAAGGAGTACTTGTCAGTAAGTTTAAGTAAAGTCGTTGTCATCTTTTGCGGAGACGCTGAAGCAGCTCAGCCAAATACTGGGCGACCTAAACGAGTCCTTCCTCGGTCTCCGTATGAACTTGGATAACACGAAACTTACGTGTAACAAACAAGTCATACCTAAATTTTATTTAAATATTGATTTATTCAAATTAGTACTTACTCTTAAACCTCTATATAATTATAACAATGAGTTAATCTTGTACTAATATTATAAAGAGGTAAAGTTTCTAAGTTTGTTTGTTTGTAGAGGTGAATCTTCGCAAATACTGATCCGATCACGAAAATTCTTTCACTAACAGAAAGCTACCCTATTCAGGAGTGACATAGGCTATATTTTATCGTGATTGATCAAAAAATTCGGTGAAAAATCTTATATTTAAAATTCTCGTGGCACAATGTTAGTTACAATACTCCCCCGAAACGGCTGGACTGATTTTTATGAAATTTCGTGTACAACTGAAAATCGGCCAACATCTATTTTTCATACCTCTAAGTTATAATGAAGGGGGATTAAGGGGGGTTAATAACATATACGGCAAAACAACGTTTGCGGGGTCAGCTAGTATTCTATAAATACACATTTTTAAACAGAATAGACATAAAACTAGAAATAAAATATTATTTGAAGTTTTTTTAATACTACTATAGTAAAAAATAAATATTGTGTTGGAACTCAACATTTTTGGCATATGGATATTCTTTTTTCGAAAAGAACCCCCAAAGAAGGTGGACATGGCAAAATAACCCGAAACCTTTTGACGAAATAAGCTATTTTTTTATTAATTCAGAAAACTATTAAAACTATTAAAGCGTATTGAATAAGAAGGCTGAAAATATCATAAATTTTTTACACTAAATATTTTTACTTTGTACTATAGTAAAATAATAAATCAGATATTCTGCGATTATCTGTAAGAACCAAATCAACTAATTGAACTTATAATCGTTGTAAGATTGACCATTGGCTCCTAAACAAGCTACCAGAGGGCGTGGAGGCCAATACTTTTGTTTTTATTTTTTGTAACTCTTTCAGCCCTAGCGGTAGGTAGACTTAGTATTAGCTAGTACAATTATAATAAGAAAATTGCGTTTCTTCGTATCTATTAAAATAATGCATGTAACTTCTGGGGTCAGTCGAAAATTGTAACCGTTTTCTACAGAGTACCTACAAGTGCAGGTTCCCCGTTACGCTTGGTCATGCAGGCGTACATTCATACATGCACAGCACACTCACGTTTACGCCTGGTTTCATTAATCTTTTCTCTCTTTCTACTTTTTATTCATTTAAGTGTTAGTGGTGGACAGAACAAATGACTGCTGCGTACCTAACTCATTGCATATAGTTTTTATGTAAACCGTTCAAATATTTGTCGTGGTTTAGGTTTTGTGTATTCTCTATCCTTCAAAAAAGTTTTTATTAAGAAATTGAGGTTATTATTCATTTAAAAAATTGTATTAAAAGCATAGTAGGCTATATACAAAGATTAGTAAATAATACTAGGTAAGTCTAAGAGAAATATATTAATGAAATCGTCCCTATACATAGCATTTATATATTCATACGTGAAGCAAAAACCTTGTTCCCCTTTTTACGAAAATTTGGTGGAGGGAGGAGTAGGTATGAAATTCGCACACATATAGTTTATATAGAGAAGGAGTGCAGAATGCATATTTTTTTTAATTATGCATAAAAAATACAATAAATCAACAACATAAACATTACACACAATATTTATAAGTTTTTACACACTCTTTCGAATAAGTTATAGCTTGAAAATCATACATCTACTTTAAAATTAAATAAAGATGTAAGTTCAAATTCCAGTGAAATAGTACCCTTCAATACAAATATGTACGCAAATAGAAATCTGGTCCTAAAACGGGTCCTTGTAGCATAAAAGATGTGTGACCACAGAGTATAAGACACAAAACAAAAAAGAGTATAAGGACTACATGTTCCAGCACACTAATTCCCTTTTTTAAACTTAAAATTTACTCTAAAAATTATTTTTTTTATACTTTTTGTTTTGAGAGAATAGCAAATATATAAAAATCCACACAGATAAAATCATTACCTATGTGTTTCCGTAAGTAATAATTTATTAAGATACTTTTCAAAAATTTTAACAAAGACGTTTTTATAAGTTTTCATAATTTAAGAAAACTCAAATTAAATAACATAATTTTAAATTGAAAAAAAAAAAACTCAAATTCGATATATTTCATAATATCACACAGCTCTCAAAGTCATTTCAATACTCATTTTCTCTTAATTTAATGTATTATATAGGTATATATATATATAGAAAAAATAAATCTTGATTTCTGTGTTTTTTTTTTTATAGGTAACTAAGTATTTAACCTATTTAACATAAATTTGGAAAACAGTTTATAATAACACCAAATACACTTATTTTCACTGCCATCTATACGCACCAATATGAAGTAGTTCTTGTTACGTGACTAGTGCAGAGTTGCAGTCTAGTGCCTCATCAATAGATGGCGCACTTAGCAACAATTTAATTCGTTTTACTACCACTAGATGTCACTGTAATCGATAAAAACTGCCTAAATAAGAAAATTATTATATCATATTCTTTATATATTCACTCGAGTGCCTTCACTTACATATCCAGTATACACTCCTAACCTTCGAATTATTTATACAGTCATATTTAAAGTAAACGACATAGCCCCAAACGTTGACTTTTTTTTATATACAATTACATACAAATAAAATAAAAGTAAAAGAAAACGTTTGGAATGCGGTTTTACATCAATTTGTTTTTATTTGAGATTTTTCTCGCAACATTATTGCATTCACCGTTTTCTTTTAAAAGAAAAACTAGAGTCGCCAACTATAAACCGGTATTATGCAATCGTAATTTTAAGACTTGTGGACCCCTGGGGTTCCATGAAATATCAATAACTGTACCCGGAAATCAATAAAAATGAAATGAAATAAAAGTAATAAGAATAACATTGTTGACAATTTCAATAAATCATTGACAATCTAATTGATTTTATTCGAATAAGAAAACCATTGTTGACAATTTCAATAAATCGTTCATCATCTGATTTTACTTTAAGTTTTTTTTTTTTGTACCTAATTATCTAATTGTTTACATTCTTCTAGTGTTTATTAGTTCTTAAATTTTTTACTTAAAGTTCCTAACCTTTAAGTAAAAAATTATTTAAGTAATAAATAATAAATAAAATTACCTTTAAGTAATAAATATAATTATACCTATATATTTGTGTAAGGAATATTTAGTACCTAATTTACTCGACATTTTTATAGGTAAGTACTTACTTGCATTTTAGATGCTTACAGGACAATTAAAAAAAATATTAAGGAAAAGATAAAATATAGGTCGGTATAGTAACATGAATCTTGAAGTTGAAAAACCTATGTGTGAAAAATACAAAGTAATTTACTCAATATATTCTCATAAGTATTTGCGTTTCAGAATTTCACCAGTCGTGGAGAAAATTTATCCTGCAGATAAGTTACGGATAGAGTTTAACAGCAGGAGGTAGAATAGGGTATTGAAGCTGTTTCACCTCAATTAATAAACAACAATATATTTGCGATTAGAAATATCTCCTAAATATAGTGAAATTCTATTTTCAAAAAAATTTTTTTTATCAAAAACCTTTATCTGTCTGTGTATTATACCGTCATCCGTCTAATAGCGATATCCACAATTGGTGAAACAGGCCCTAAATCATTAAAAGAAAATACAGTCTAGAGTCTAGGCTGTATCATGTTGTGACTTGTTCTATATTGTCGTAGAATCATCACCACATCATCACTTCAGCCTATTGCAGTCCACCGTTGGACATAGACGCGATGCTGCTGGACACACATGAGTACGCGCTAAAAATTGCGTGAACCCATGTGTGTTGCCCATAGTCACCACGCTGGGCAGGCGATTTGGTGACCGCAGGACTGGACAATTTTAACTAAAAAATAGACGAAAATAATAATAATAATCATGATATACCTTTTTAAAATCCTTGTATTGTGCCCTTCAATTTGATACCCATATTGTAGTATTCGAGAAAAATTTTTTTTTATTAACTACAACGGCTTCGCGCAGCCGCCATGTTTGATTTTTTTTAATGTCACCTATCTAAGAACACTTGGGCAGCTAAGACGAACCTAACGATACCTCAATTATGTAAATCCGTTCAGTGGTTCTGGAAATATGAGGTAGTAAAGAATATTACATACAAATATACATACATACAAGATACGCGCGAAAAACATAACCCTTCCTTGGCAGTCGGGTAAAAATAAGCATTAAGTCTAAAAATATAAAAGAAAAAATTGTTGAAGTTAATAGAGGTTTTCTCATTACTATATTTTTTATCATTTTAAGCATTAAGATAACAAGTAGGAAAACTAATACACATCATTTCCCACGTTTAACACTATCTAGTAGCATCGCAAACTTGAACAAACATTAATCATACAAAATGACGGAGGTAGACACTTTCATTTTCATGACATAATATTAAAAGCACAATTTACAATCTATCCGTTGTAAACGTAAAATTCCGAACACTGTATAATCGGTAAACGAATATATATCCTACATACAGTAAGAAAATTAGTGACTCATCGCTGTTACTTAGTCATTCGCTTTGATCAATTAATTCTCGTTAATACGAAATTCTAATTAGCTACTATTTTTAAATATATGTTCTTCATATTTTTTTAGAAGACTTGATTGTCTTTAAGAGACGTCAAATTCTTAATTTGATTTATTTTGATTCAATAAAACCGTAAATTAAAAATTATACACTTACTTTACTTACACTAAACAAAACAAAAAGAATATTAAAATATAATCACCTCTGAACATTCAAGAAACTCGAGAAAATAAAAAAAATTAATACCTACCCAGAAAGACGATTTCCTTGACCCCTTCATCTTCGCCGGATCTTCAATCAGGAAAGTAATTTATATTTTCATTAAGATTAATCGCCTTCATTCGACCGCTGATCAAACACGTTTTTATACCCACGTAATGTCTTGTATACTCTACAACAATTACGTTCTGTGACCTTTCCAAATGTCAGCTTAAATTGCATACAGTGGATTATCAAAGCCGCGTCTTCACCATTTATAGTATACGGCATTTGTCGAACTTTATACGTTGTTATTACGAGTATTTTAGTGAAACTTTGGAAATTATCATCTCCTTGTATGGAGGTTCTGTTTGAGAACGTTTTTCCAGAACATAAAGAGTTTGCTATAAGCAGTGTGAGCTTCTGTTTCTAGGACTTTACTATAATTGGGGTGTAAAAGTATGTCCTGCAAAAATGTTATGATTCAAAATCAGCAAGTTGCAGTCGCAGTGCGCTTGTCACGTGTATTGCGGGAATGGAGCAGACGTATGGATTGGAGACTTGGTATGCAGCGTTCTTCCACCAGATAGACGATAGAATCGCCTGGACGAGGATTGCATACAACCGGGATATTTGTCACGAACTTTAGTACGCCTATGTCCAGTGATAGACAGCGATAGGCTAAACCAAGTCGAAGCCAAACTTTTTTATTCTCCTTTAATATTTGTACTCAAACTTTGTTGCGCATAAAATCATTAATATCAATTAATACCATTAGTCCTTGATTGTAATTCCATTCAACAGTTCTTTGATAGCTTCATCCGTTATGTTCATAACCGATTCACAAATCTCCATCAATCACTAATTTGCATTATTCTTTAATAACGTATTGTTAGTGTTTTTATAGTGTCTTATCTAGATATCTAGATGATAAATCATATTTATCTCGCTGTTAATGAACCTTGGCTGATTTGAAAGCGAACGTTAGAAACTTTAGCGATTTTTATCCAATAATTTCATTTTCAACGGTACATTTTCTTAACGATGTTACATCTGTAATAAAAGAATTATATGATCAGAGAGTTTCATTTTCATGGTAATATAACGATCGTAATACTATTGTAAATATATGTTGTATCACTGTGTTATTACGTGGTTGTAATTGAGTTATTATAACAGCTGAGGGATCTGTGGGATTAATTATATAGTCTTTGAATCAAATTTGATGTTCACCTTTATATTTTTTTGCTTTGTCATCATATTTTCACTCAGCTAGTTAGAGTTATCTTACGATCTTGTTAAGCCATGAGACTTGTGTAATAAAAATTAACTTTGGCTTAAGAAGGAATCATTGATGTATGACTTTAAATTTGTAATTTGTAGCTCTTTAAATTGATTACAGTACTAATAAATGATAATATACTCATAAATGAAGATCCGGTTTTTTATTTGGTTATACTGCGAAAACTACTGAACCGATCGGAATACTACTTATACCATAAGATGCAGCGTGTTTCGCAGGTATGTGATATGTTGGTGATTACTTATCTTGTAAAAAAATATGGACGAAAAGAGGTCGCTAGCGTTACAATATTTAGATGAGATTAATTTTAGCATACAATAGAACGTTGTACGAAATAGTGTCACAAGGCAGAAAAAAAATTCTGTAATATTCGCTAGAATTATAGGAAAAATAAAACAGTGTTTGAGTATTTTTTAGTGTGTGGGTATTTCATCTATCTTACAAAACTATGATAGTTGTGATCTGAGCGTTTGTGTATATCTTGTAATCCAAATTTTAATAGTCTATTGGGGACTGTTGAGTTCACGACCCCTCTCCCCTACTCATATTTATTTAAGTAAATAATAACCGTAGCAATAAATTTAGTGTTCGAATACTCGTTTAACAATTGTGTATTGTACATTATGTATGTAAAATACATACAAGAACAAAATAAAATAAAACAGATAACGTTTTAAACGACGACAATTACCTCGTTAAGCAGTTCATGACAAAATAACAAAACAACATCGATGTAAAATAAATACTGAACAACAAAATTGGACAATCATCAGGTCACAGGCAGAAATGACTTTATTTATTTTAAGTAAAAGCTAAGACTTACTTTCTAGGCGTATTAAAATATTAAATTCGTCATATACAAAGTACAACATTGAGGACACTAAACGCACGACTTGAAACTAATTTAAGACGAGGCATCACGGTATTTTAATCGCGATTTCAGTCACGATCAGAAATTCCATTGGATATTCCAGAAATCTGTTTTATTATGATGCGAATTACGTTATAATATAATTAGATTTTTTTTCGTTTATCTTTTTAAGAGTATATAAGAGTAAAACTTCAAAATGGCGGACTATGATATATTACTAACTAGCTAACCCAGTTCAATTCGTAACATTATATTTTTTTTAATTTACGTTTATATAAATCTAGTCCTAAGAATTAAAAAAAACAACACAAATATAAATAATAAATCCAATTGTGTGCAGCCGTTCGGTGGTTACATTTGTATTGGCCATACAGGTGTTTGCCGTGGTCTGAGTGTTTGTGCAGTCCTTGTGGGGTCTCCCCACCGTGCCTCGGAGAGCACGTTAAGCCGTCGGTCCCGGTTGTTAACATGTACACCTGATAGCGATCGTTACTCGTAGTAGGGAATATATCCGCCAACCCGCATTGGAGCAGCGTGGCGGATTAAGCTCTGATCCTTCTCCTACATGAGGAAAGAGGCCTATGCCCAGTAGTGGGATATTATAGGCTGAAGCGTAAGCGTTCGGTGGTTAAGCTGGTCAATACATTTCAGCAATTAATATATAGACAAATGCCTCACACTCGACGGCCTCTAAGTAAATATGCTAAAACCAAGTTCAACCAACCATCAAAATCATCTGTAACACCTTGACAAGAACGTGTTGGGTGCAAGATCGAATTCGCGACTATTACCGCATCAGCTAGTTGTTTTGATCACAGCGCTAACAATTCGTCATATCGTATAACTTTTAAAACTAACTACCTTTTTAAAACGACGACAATCTCAAAAAATGTTTAATATTAATGAAATACTTTCAGTGATAAAAATCAAAAATATAACGCCAATTATTTGTCAATAATAATTAAAAATTTTAGTATTAAGATATCGATAACAAATTAAAATTAATTAACATTTATACAATAAAGCATCCCATACAATAATTACACTCGGAAGTCGTCCGCTTTCATTTTTCAATTAAATATTTCGACCGTTTTATCCATTCGCAATTTTACTGTCACTTTTTGAACTAAATATAAATATAATGCTGGTATTATAAAAAAGGTTTGTTGATGGAAGATTTAATATTATTAATGTTATATTTGGCCTTTTATATTTAAGCCTTTGATGATATAAAATTATAATTTCTGAGATAGGATACAGAAATTAACTTGTTCGAAATTTAAAACAGCCCGACTAGGAAATTAGATACTTCAACCTTACAGCTAAATAATATTGCTGACAAGTAATTTTGTCACTCTGTGGTGAGTATGGTTCCTTCTTTGGGTCGGCAACGCCCTTGCATTGCAAAACAATCTCGTCTAGGTAAAAGGGACTATTATAAAGCCTATTGATTTATAGTTATTATGGAAAGGTGCAGACTGTAATACATTGTGCTATCATTCATGAGGGTAGCCCGAAAATTAACATCAATGCGGTTGTAAAAGCGCGAGATGTCTAGAAATATATTAAACTAAACAGCAATACTAATTATTATTCTGTTTATATTTGTAATTGTTAATTAATCAATTTTATTTATTTTTTATTATTAATAGTTATTTTTTAAAGTATTCAATCAAATATTGCCTAGAAGAAATTGCTCTTATGGGCAAGGACCTACCTTTTGTAATTTTCTGTTTTTTTTTTTTTTTTAATTTTTGTTTTCTGTGGTAGAATAAAGAATACTTATAAACGAGTTAGTTTTAGACCACACGACTGAAGTAAGACTTACTCTTTCTGTCTTCACTAACTTATATATCCTTTAAACTTCCATTCGTCTCACCCGATCACACTTGTCATAACGCTCTCGTCACGTACCTATTCACCAGATTACGCCCCAAGTCAAGCAGAAGAAGTCCCCAAAGAAGTTTTACTTCAACAATAATACCTATTTATTTGTTTTTTACTTTAATAATATTTATATGTTTCTTAGGAAACACTAAAGTAACGACACTCAATAAAATAGTTTTAGCGTTTCACATTTAACGACGCGACATTAATATCAGTTAATGTACGTCGTAATATTCGAAGAAAGGCAAAATGCGTTATTAATTTAAATGTTTAACATTCTATTTGATTTATTAACTTTTACTTTAAATGTTAAGCCGTTTAGTTTAATCGACATTTCTTTGAAACTGTACATTAAATTAAATATCAGTGATTAACGATTTTCAGTTAATAAACTTTCATAGATAATGCACGTTCACAAAAGCTCAGGTTATTATTTATGATAACTAAGCGTCACAGCGTAATATTTTATAGCCTATAATATTCACCACCTATAGGGCTAAAAGCCTCCCGGTGTGAACAAAATTATGACTAAAATTTACTGAACGAATGACTTCGTTACGTTTTTTATAGCGCCATCTATCGGAACCTAATAATATTCTTGTAGATGGCGTTACAACGTTTCCTAAATTCGTTTATTTAACATTTAATATGAAATTAATCTTTTTCTTCGACTAGTAAGCATTTTTTGTGCCTATTTAGACAGTCGGTCGATCTGAAGGAGCAAACTCCAGTCATGTATCGGAGCTGACACACACACTTTTTTTATATGACTTGGTTGGGAAACAGGATCCACATGATAGTAAGCGGATACCTATAGACGCCTGTAATACCAGAAGCACCGCAAGCGCATTGCCAACCTTACCCAGGAGCCCCTCTACCCAGGAGCTCTGCTCATTGCTGCTCTCAGCTCTGCTGCTACTTACACGGAACATAATATTACTTGAGCGCAGTGATATTTAGCTGCAGTCTTCTTTGAGGGTGAGGTATTCCACCAGACCGGCCCCAGACTTTGAGGAGAATATATCCTGCTTTAATAATAATAGCACGTGAAAACAAAAACCGTCAGCGTCAGACCAAGTCCTAGTTTTACTAGGCAGTCACAGGACTGTTGATCTGTAGTAATAAAGAAAAATCGCCTGTGTTATTATTATAATGCATGCATGATTAACAATAGGCACGGGCATTTTGAGCCCGTGGATCAAAATTTTTAAATAAAAAAAAAAAAATAGCACGTGATTGTCTTTGGAAACTTTCGAGCTCTTAAGACTCTTGTTACAATCAAAATGTACCTACCTAATCTAAGATTTTTTAATCAATTAAGTAATTTTTAGGTTCAACCAGAACATTTTTAAATATTTTATTCAGTTATTAAAAGTTATACATATTTAAAAACGTTTGTTCGTCTTCATCTTCTCTACCAATATAAATTAAGGTAAAAAAAATTAAGGATATAATTTTAAGCTTTTAAGTCTATCATAGGCTAATGATAACTTAAGGTCAAGATTGGAATTTAAACAGTATGCAACTTGCAACGCGACCTACTAACGGGTTGCTTTCTAGGCACGATGGATCGTTCTAGAACTTTCGATATTACCAAAAACTGCTGATTTTCACCTTACATACTTCATAGTAATAATTTGTTACGTTGCTCTGCTATCATTTATTTTCACATGCCATATAAATAGACTTTTCATAATAATTGCATATATGATATATATGCTAATTGTGGAATCTTAACACAAGTTCTGTAATGATTCGTGTATATTGACAATAAGTCATATTTTAAATAAGTACAATTTTCTCTCTTTATATTATACAGAGTACTTTGTAAACGCTGTCTATGATGTCTTAAACCTTAATAATTAATTATATTTAAAAAAAATCAAAATAAAATTTATTTTAAATAATCAATCGATCCCCGCTAACGACATACATTTGTATTGGCCATATAGATGTTTGTCGTGATCTCGGCGTTTGACCCCCGACACAGGAATAAATCCTATTGGGGGGGTTTGAGTGTGAAACGCTTACTTATTATAAAATTCACATGGCTTTTAAGCGAGAGTGAATAAGTGAATCATTTTCTTTTTCCTAATACGCGCTGCATCCGTACGACGGAAATATTTTCTTACGAGTATATCAGTGTTAACTTGATTGACGTAAATATTTTCTTATATCAGTGTTGATTGACGTAAGGCATGGCAGGAAACTTGTTCAAAATCTATAACAGCCTGACCGGAAGGTACCTTTTTAATATAACTAGTTTGTCGAATGAGCGTACGGCTCACCTAATGGTAAGCGATTACCGAAGCTTATACATATATTGAATTAGCAAGTTGAAGTGGCAGTGGGCTGGTCATTGGAGTAGACGGGTCCTGGAGTGGAGACCGCGTCTTGGCAAACGTAGTGTGGGACGTCCTCCGGTCAGTTGGACCGACGATCTACGTAAGATTACCGGTGTAGGCTGGATGAGGATTGCGGAAAACCGGGATGTATGGTGCGAACTTGGGGAGGCCATATCCAGCAGTGGACTGCGATAGGCTGAAGTGATAACAAATGTGTGTTAACGTTTTAACAATAAAATCTCATTAAAATGTTAACAGACTAGTGCAGCCATGGCTCTTGAACCTAGAGTCGAAATTCCGGCAACACAAAATGACAAACAACAAATTAGGCGTCACAAGTAATTTTTATTCGTCATTTTATTAATTGAAATTATATTTATAATGATTAATTAATTACCGTTAAAAGTGAAGCTTCCAATGATTCATTTAATTCTGCAGAGAAGAATCGGCAATAAAAGCTAAAGAACTTAAATCAAATAGACATTCCAATGACTTGTATAACAGTGACCTGAGTAAACAAGAGAAAAAATATTTACACACACACATACATAAAGACATATGATCTAGGTCGGTGACATATACGTTCAGACACAGGTGGTCTAGATTACCGCTATTACGATTAAGATCGGAGGCGCCGGGTCGGAACTCGAGTATTATCTTTTAACAATTGTCTTTACTGCGACGAGCTACCAGTTGCCCTGCCAATTGCTTTTTAATATTAAACGTACATTAATTACTGTAATATAGTTCTTAATAATACTACTATTAATGCGGGTTTTGTTCTATTTGAATATACTATTTAAGAATAGATACGATTATATTAAGTAACTAGCTGTACCCGAGACTTCGTCCGCGTGGAATTTTACAAAAAACTTATTGTTAAGTTTGCAGGGTTATAAAATAAATATTATTAAAAAATAAAAGTAGCCTAAGTTACTCCTTATTACATCTGTCTGCTAGTGAAAGTCCCGTCAAAATAGGTTTAGCCGTTTCAGAGATTAGCCGTAACAAACAGACGTAGAGATGATGATAGACGTAGTAGATAGATGTAGTAAGGAAAAACTTAGGCTACTTTTATCTTAGAAATTTATTTATTTTATAACTTTGGAAGTGAACAATAACTTGTTTGTTTCATTCCACGCAAACGAAGTCGCGGGAACAGCTAGTTCAATGATAAAGTATAATAATAAAAATTATCAAGGGCTATGAAAGTTATAAATTACCCATTGTCCTTAAAGCACCCAGGAACCCATTGCTTGAAATTACCCGGTGCGTATTGGCTCTTAAGCTATTTGTGATAATTGCACAGTTATCGCACGCTTGATTGCTATGACCGCCATAACTGTATAACATAAGATAGTAATCCCTAATTGTTCTCTATTTTAACCGACTTCAAAAAAAGGAGGAGGTTACTCAATTCGACCGTATATATATATATATATTTTATGTATGTTCGGAGATAACTTCTTCGTTTATGAACCGATTTTGATATTTCTTTTTTTGTTGGAAAGAAGATATCTATAGTTTGGTACCATGATAAGGAAACCAGGATCTGATGATGGGATCCCAGAGAAATCGAGGGAAACTTTCAAAAATCGTAAGGGTGACTAGTAAATTTAATCATGTTTTCATTAAGTACTATATCACTACTATTTAATAAAGGTCTGGAGTCGATCTGATGATGGAGAAGAAAGATAGTCGAGGGAACTCTTCAACAATTTATAGCAATTACCTGGTTTTTGAACTTAATTCGTTGCTATTGATGAGAACTTTGCACCTGTTTGGGTTATAAGTGCCATTTCAGTCTGATGATGGAGACGAAAGATAGTCGAGGGAACTCTTCAACGACTTATAGCAATTACCTGCTGTTTGAACTTAATTCGTTTCTATTGATGAGAACTTTGCACCTATATTAGTTACAAGTGCCATTACAGTCTGATGATGGAGACGAAAGATAGTCGAGGGAACTTTTCAACGATTTATAGCAATTACCTGCTGTGTGATCATCTGTGTCGCAGGACCAGGTTTGATGATGGAGCCCATAAACACTCGAGGGAATTTCTCAACAATTTACAGCAGTTACCTTTTGCTGTTTGACGACCGCTTTGATATAATGGTGCATGTGCCGTGTCGGCGGCGCCTAAACACCGACGGTCGCGGGTTCTATTCCCGCTTGGAGTGGATATTTATGTTTATACAAATATTTATTTTCGGTCTAGTTGTTAATCCTTGTGGTTCTCCCAACCTAGCCTCAGAGAACACGCTAGGCTGTCAGTCCCGGTTGTTATTACGTACACCTGATAGCGAACTTTACTCATAGTATGTCGACGCGTTAGCGCAGCGGTCACAGCACCGGCTGTTGCGCTGGCGTTAGTGGGTTCAATCTCCGCGCACGACAGATATTTGTATTGGCCATATAGATGTTTGTCATTGTCTGGGTGTTTGTGCTTGTGTATTGTGTATGTTTCCGGTCCCCCGACACAAGAGAAAAAGCATCCTTGTTAGGTCTACTCATCACTAAAAATTGTAAAATAAAATAATTTTTAACAAAAAAAAAACCGACTTCAAACAGGAAACTAAAAAGTGAAAAATAAATTTACTAAGTACAAAGTAATTCGTATTTTGATTTAGTTAATCAGAAATGATTAAATAAATATTTTATAATTTTGAAGTTGGTGCCAAGTAAATACTACAACAACCTGGCTACAATAACAAATACAAACAACACACACATGTTAAGTACGGAACCGTACTATCTATCATACAGTACCCTAAGCTCATCCATGAAAATGCCGAGCATGCATTTAATATCCATATTCAATAAACAACGGAAAACCGATGCAGCCCATGTCGCAACGTCCGTCCAGCCACGAGCCGCCGACGCAGCGATTTCGTCATATTTTAAATTTAATTTCATTATTAATTTTTATACAAAATTTTGTCATTCCTAATTCTCGCATCGAATAGGTTTCACCTCTCTTAATTGTAATTTTATTTTAATTAATTAAAGTATTTTTTAAGTCATTTTGGTTTTTTTTCGATCCATCGGCTGCAGTAAACGTAATTGGCGCAGTCGGTAGGATACTCGCGGGCCGGTTCGCGAGCATTAGAATTTTCTCATATCGATATTCGCGTTCGCGAGTCGCCCGGGAGGCTGTCAAGTCACGCTACGAGTATCCAGAATCTACGGAGCTGCCAAGCTGAGTGGAGAATCCAAGCATCGATTCACGAAAAAGAGCCAGAGATGAAACATATGTAAGTACACTTGAATCTTTCTCGTGTTGCTTCCTTCTATCCTAAGTCATTTTATCCTCAAGATTTTTCATCACGAAAAGCCTTGTCCCCGGGAACCTGCATCCCGTCAGGCTCGCCGTTATATAGTAGATAGTTATAGAAATATAGACAGTAAATTAGATTTTAATTTAAATATTTCATATAATTCAAACATGTCATACGATCCCGACGTTATTTTTAAGGCCTTACGCCTGGTGCCAGAGTTCGATGGTAACCCGAATATATTAACTAGGTTCATAAATATATGTGATCAAATAGTTTTGCAATATGCGAGTGCCGAGCCAGGTAGTGAATTAAGTAATTTATGTCTCTTAAACGGTATACTAAATAAAATAACAGGGTCCGCCGCGTCAACTATTAATTCCAACGGCATCCCTGACACTTGGACTGGTATAAGATCAGCATTAATTAATAATTTTTCGGATCAAAGAGATGAAACGGCTTTGTACAATGACCTCTCTTTAGCTACGCAGGGTAATAAATCCCCTCAGGAATTTTATGATCAATGTCAAACCTTGTTCAGCACTATAATGACATACGTAACGTTACATGAGAGCTTACAGACGACAATTGAAGCTAAGCGGACACTTTATAAAAAGGTTACAATGCAGGCCTTCGTACGAGGTTTAAAAGAACCCCTAGGTTCACGCATCCGTTGCATGCGCCCGGAAACTATTGAAAAGGCTTTAGAATTCGTTCAAGAAGAACTAAATGTAATTTATTTACAGCAGCGTAATGATCTTCCTAAGCATAATACTCAGAATACGTCTAAAGCTACGTCACATAACATAGTATTAAATACGCCCAGCGCTATGCGACCCGTACCTAACTGGCCCGTTCCAGTAGGACCGCGTTATTACCAGCCGGAACCCCAAGGTTTTAGATTTAACTCTCCTATCGCACAGCCCCAAGCTTTTAAGTTCAATAGTCAACAAAATCGTTTCCCTAGTCGAACCCAACAAATGTTTCGCGCACCACCACCGAATTACAACCCCCAAAGTAATGTGTTTCGCTTACCACCCCGATCAAATCCACCACAAAATTTTAATGCGAAACCAATGAGTGGAGTTCAACATTATACTCCTAAGCCTATGATGTCAGGTCATGATTGGCGTAAATCTGGGAACCCACCACCAACTAATTATTTTAAAACACGCGAGGTCAATCTAAATGAATTTTATTCACCCGACTGTTCATACTATACTGACTATCCGGACTATGACTATTATACAGACCCGAATGACTACTTCAACCCCTATGATTATGCTGCCAACCCGACTTACTGTAACGATAGTTATGACAATGAAATAGTAAATGAGTTAGAATCTCAGCCAGGCCCTAGCGGTGAATCCCAACCTCAGGATTTTCAAGTAGACAAAAAATCAAAAGAGCAAGGATAGACGTTAATTTACAGACTCAACGACAGTTGCCCTATATTGAAATCTCACAGCCACCTTTAAAGTTCTTGATAGATACAGGTGCTAACCAATCGTTTATTAGCCCCGAGGCCGTACAAAATTTTTATCCTAATTATCCTTTAAATTATGACCCCTTCGAAGTTACAAACGTACATGGTATTAGTAGAAATGATTATTCCGTAACACTGCCCTGTTTTAACGAATTCAATGAAGATAATAATATAAAGTTATTCGTTTATCGTTTTCATGATTATTTCAATGGTTTAATAGGGTTAGATTTATTATCTGAGTGGCAAGCTAAAATAGATTTAAAAGATTTCAAATTAATTACACGAAATGCAACAAACTTTATTAAGGTTTACAATTCCCGTAACGTTAATTTATACGAAGATATTATCCCAGGTAGAAGTTCAAAATTAGTAAAAATACCCATTAACGCCCCGGATGGCGAAGTTTTTATTAACGAACAAGTTCTATGTAATTGCATTATTCACGAATGTCTTACAACTGTTACCGGTAGTCGCGGATTTGTAGAAATAGAAAATCCTTCACCTAACGACATCATATTTTCATTAGATCAACCCGCTTACGCTGAGATATTCAATTTTAATTGCAAACCATTAGGAAAATCAAACCGAGTAAATGAAGTATTGTCGCGATTACGTACCGATCATCTTAATGAAGAAGAAAAGGCTAACTTGTTAACACTTTGTGCTCGTTATGCAGATGTGTTTTATATAGATGGGGAGCCATTAACTTTTACTAACAAAATTAAACATCGCATACGAACGAAGGACGAAGTTCCTGTATATACTAAAAGCTATCGATATCCTTTTATTCACCGACAAGAGGTTAGAGACCAAATCTCAAAAATGTTACAACAAGGTATAATTAGACCATCAGACTCTGCATGGAGTTCACCCATATGGGTAGTCCCTAAAAAAATAGATGCATCCGGTAAACAGAAATGGCGTCTTGTAGTCGATTTTCGAAAACTTAATGAAAAAACAATAGACGACAAGTATCCTATACCGAATATTAGCGATGTCCTTGACAAGTTAGGCAAGTGTCAATATTTTACAACCCTTGATCTTGCTAGTGGATTCTATCAGGTCGAAATGGACCCTCAGGATATTTCTAAAACCGCATTTAATGTGGAACATGGCCATTTCGAGTTTCTTCGAATGCCAATGGGTTTAAAAAATTCACCATCTACATTTCAAAGAGTCATGGACAATGTCCTTAAAGGTCTTCAAAATAACATATGTCTAGTTTATTTGGACGATATAATAGTTTACAGTACATCCCTTCAGGAACATATGGAAAACCTAGAAAAAGTTTTTCAACGTCTTAAAGAATCCAACTTTAAAATACAGATGGACAAGTCCGAGTTTTTAAAACTTGAGACCGCCTATCTCGGTCATATTATTAGCGGAGAAGGTGTTAAACCTAATCCTGACAAAATCTTAGCTATTGAAAAATACCCTATACCTAGTACACCCAAGGAAATAAAACAATTCTTAGGTCTTCTTGGTTATTACAGAAAATTCATCCCTGACTTTGCCCGTATTACTAAGCCCCTCACGTTATGTTTAAAAAAAGGTAGTAAGGTAGTCCACAGTCAAGAATTTATAGAAGCTTTTAATAAGTGTAAGACTCTTTTAATTAACGACCCCATCCTTCAGTATCCAGACTTTAACAAAGAGTTCAATCTCACCACAGACGCTTCAAATGTAGCCATCGGAGCTGTATTATCTCAGGGACCCATAGGTTCTGACAAGCCTGTTTGTTACGCGTCTCGTACATTAAATGATAGCGAACTCAACTATAGTACAATAGAGAAAGAATTATTAGCAATAGTATGGGCAACGAAATACTTTAGACCTTATTTATTTGGCCGAACATTTAAAATAGTTACTGATCACAGACCATTACAGTGGATGATGAATCTAAAAGAACCTAACTCACGACTAACAAGATGGCGACTTCGACTGAGCGAATACGACTTTACGGTCATATATAAGAAAGGTAAATTTAATACCAACGCAGACGCTCTATCTCGTGTTCAAATTCACATCAGTGAAACTGACGAAATTAAATCGGTAATGGATAGTATTAGAAAGCTTGAGTCAATGATTAATAACCCATCAGAAACACCCCCATCTCAACATAGAAGCTCTTCAACTGACACCGTACACACTAGTAATGAACAACCTATATTAGAAGTCCCGATCACTGACGTTCCCCTTAACAAGTTTCACAGACAAATTTACTTTACTGTAGTTAGTGATGTAAAACGACGACCGATTATAACTAAGCCATTTGAAAACCATACGCGGATAGCTATTCAGTTGTCGAAATCTAGTTTAGAAAACGATGTTATCAATTCTATTAATGAATACGTTAACCCGAAAGTTAAAACAGCTATATTGATAGATCCTCCCTTAGAAATGTATTCGATAATACCAATTTTACAAGAAAAGTTTAAAAGCTCCTCTCTTAACCTCGTATTAAGTAAAACTGAGCTCGAAAATGTTAAAGATTATCTTCAACAACAAGACATCATTCAGAATTATCATAACGGTAAAACGAACCACCGTGGTATTAACGAATGTTACCTCGCTCTGTCTAGGAAATATTATTGGCCGAAAATGAGAGAGCAGATCACTAAATACATTAATGAATGTACTATTTGTGGTCAAAGTAAATACGACAGAAATCCCATTAAACCTCAATTTAATATAGTACCCCCTGCTACCAAGCCATTTGAAATTATCCACATGGACCTCTTTACAGTTCAAAACGAAAAATAT
The DNA here is from genome assembly GCF_905220565.1 of Melitaea cinxia. Taxonomy (NCBI): domain Eukaryota; kingdom Metazoa; phylum Arthropoda; class Insecta; order Lepidoptera; family Nymphalidae; genus Melitaea; species Melitaea cinxia. Next base: position 2,057,182 of record NC_059409.1, on the reverse strand, counting down.
GTCACCTTCATTGATGTCTTTACTAAATACGGTCAAGCGTATCATTTACGAGATGGAACCGCTGTTAGCATCTTACAAGCATTATTACTTTTCAGTACTCACCACGGAATACCTTTCACTATAATAACCGATAACGGTACGGAATTTACTAATCAGCTTTTTTCAGAGTTTATTCGTCTCCATAAGATAATCCATCATAAAACTTTACCTCATAGCCCTAATGATAACGGTAACATTGAACGATTTCATTCGACCCTATTAGAACACATAAGAATTCTTAAGTTACAACACAAAGATGAACCAGTAGTTAGATTAATGCCATACGCTATTATAGCATACAACAGTACTATTCACAGTTTTACAAAGTGTAGACCTTTTGATTTATTGAACGGACATTTCGATCCTAGAGATCCCGTTGACATAGATTTTACCGAACATCTTTTGCAACAATACGCTCAGAATCATAAACAACTAATGAAACAGGTTTATGACATAATTAATGAGTCCTCACTGAGCAATAGAACAGCCTTAATTGAAAATAGAAATAAATCTCGCGAACCAGAAGTAGAATATGTTCCAGGACAACAAGTTTTTATTAAAAATCCCTTTGCTTCTCGTCAGAAAACTGCACCTCGCTACACACAAGACACAGTCTTAGCTGATTTACCAATTCATATATACACGTCAAAAAAGCGAGGCCCCGTAGCTAAGTCACGTCTAAAACGCGCCCCTAAAAATAACCGATTGTTGCAGGATTCTGCTACTGCTGACAATACACGTGACGCATCCTCAAACCATAAGACTTGAGAGCTTAGCCGATGGACCTGGACTTTTGCCCTACAAATTAGGACCGACCAGACTAATATCACATTACCACTCCTTTATACAGTATGTAAAATTGACTGATATTGAAGATAAGATAAATTCTGTACAGACACAACTTAACACTTTTAAGACCAGACTGAACAATGAAACTTACATTCTTTACGAGTACCAGATTAATTATCTTACAGACAAGCTAAACAAGGTACTAAGTCAAGTTAAATCTTTAGAACCCATTAGAGTTAAAAGAGGTCTTGTAGATAGTCTTGGATCATTAATAAAAAGTGTTACTGGTAATTTAGACTATCTTGATGCTCAAAAGTATAATGAGGCTATTCAAATATTGCAAAACAACCAGAATAAAATTATTTCCGAATTCAATAGTCATATTAGTCTTAGTAAAGAATGGATGTTACAACATAAAGGTATTTTAGATCAGTTAACTATAAATCAAGAAAAAATTAATAACACATTAGAATTTCTTATAGAAGTAAATACTCGTAGAGACAACAGTTTAGTCCAGTCTGCTCAGTTTGCCCAATTATTAGGAATTATAAGTAATAATGTAGAGGATTTAGTGCTAGAAATAATTAGATTAGAAAATATAATGGCTTTTATTCGTGCCTCCAGCACTCATCATTCTATGATAGATATAGGAGTATTAAAAACGATGCTAGATAAGTTAATAACTATATACAGTAAGGAGCAAATTCCTGATTTAGAATTACGGGAATATTATGACTTAATCAAACCAGGTTCATACTATCATGATAGAACAATAGTTATAGTTTACAAATTTCCTATAATATACATAGACAGGTATAACTTGTACAAACTATCCATCGTTCCAAATGAAAAACAACTAGCCCTTATTCCTCCCTTTCCTTATATAGCAACAAACGAAAAAGCATTCGTGTACATAGAGGCTGAATGCCCGAAGTATAGCAGGATATTATATCTCTGTGACCAAAAAATAAGTCATCAAATTCGTACAGAACCAGACTGCATTCAAGAGCTTATTACCAACCAAAATCTTAAGGAAACCTGCCACTTCACGAAGGTTATGTTGTCTGCTGTAGCAATAGATAAACTGGATGATCAACACTATGTTATTTCATTACCTAAGCCGGAGAAAGTACAGTTAGCCTGTGAGAGAAAAGAATTCAATATACTACAAGGAAGCTATTTGGCCACTATTCCCATGAACTGCCTGTTGCGAACTAAAGAATACACCGTTATCAACGAAAATGATGAGATAAAAGGCCAGCCGCTGAAGCTATCAAGGATCCCATACAACCAAATTAACCAAACGACTACCTATACCCATACCGGTTCCAAGATGATTAGTCTAGATGATCTTCACAGCATCCAAGATAAATTGTTACTAGAAACCCCTATACAGATTGACAAGACACAATCAATTGTTTTATACCATACAACGATACCATTTTATATCTTAATTTTATGTGTATCAGTAGTTATCGTTGTATTAGTAAGCCGAAAATATAGATGTTGGCCCTTAAAATCAGAAAATGAAGAGAAGCAGCAAACGCCTAAGACACCAGTATATGAAGATATGGATAAAGGCATCAAGAGACGAGATGAACTTCCAGCAACATTTTCTCTGAAGCTGACAAAATAGTTGCTGTTCTGCGGGTGGAGGTGTTAAGTACGGAACCGTACTATCTATCATACAGTACCCTAAGCTCATCCATGAAAATGCCGAGCATGCATTTAATATCCATATTCAATAAACAACGGAAAACCGATGCAGCCCATGTCGCAACGTCCGTCCAGCCACGAGCCGCCGACGCAGCGATTTCGTCATATTTTAAATTTAATTTCATTATTAATTTTTATACAAAATTTTGTCATTCCTAATTCTCGCATCGAATAGGTTTCACCTCTCTTAATTGTAATTTTATTTTAATTAATTAAAGTATTTTTTAAGTCATTTTGGTTTTTTTTCGATCCATCGGCTGCAGTAAACGTAATTCACACAACAAACAAGTACAAAAAAATATTATTAGATATGTCAAAACAATAACAGAATAATAACAGTACCCATTCAACCTAATAGTCAATGAAACAAATTATGAAAGAAAACTGAGTACAACTTACGAGTAGATACTAGAGTAGTTATTGTTTTACTTGGCACCAACTTCAAAATTATAAAACATTTATTTAATCATTTCTGATTAACTAAATCGAAATACGAATTACTTTGTACTAATTAAATTTATTTTTCACTTTTTAGTTTCCTGTTTGAAGTCGGTTTTTTTTTTGTTAAAAATTATTTTTTCTATATTACGTTTAGTTGCGATTTAGTACCAATTTTTACTACTTCTGGATTATATAGCCTGGAGCCTAGGTAGGCAAATTTTACTACCCCCTAAAATTACAATTATATTCTTTTATATTACACACATTCTACATTCATAATGATATTTCAGACTCATCTTACAGAAGAGAACATAAACCAGATAATTTTAAAGCCAGTACGGGTGGCAAAATTAAATAGATTTATAAATCCGTTACTTATTACAAAAGACCCAACTTTAAGCAAAGTATTCATTACTTATTTTCAGACAACAAAACGGATGGAAGGAGAAAAGAGAAAGCTTTTTATGCTATCGGTTTTCTGACTAAACAAATTACCGATTTAGAAATATTCTTCCTGAATACTAAAGGACGAAGGATCCACTCGAACCCACAGCTTCAAAATTACATTAAAATCAATTTATTAAAAGGACTTTATTGGTTTTTCGTTGAAAAAAAAAGTAGGTTAATTAACTTTTTATGCATGAAATTGACGGTTCAAATATCTTTTGATACATACAAAACCTTACTTAATTCTGATCTCTGTGATAAATAAACAAAATTTCTATCATACTTTAAATAAACATAAAGATATCTCATAGGTAAGGTCAATTGAAGAACTCTTATTCGACTCTGTTATGAGGTCTGTCATTCTGTGCTCGAGTACCTACAGCGAGTGGAGCCACGTGGGTTGTCTGGTGATTTTACAAGTACTTTACATTTTATCGTTCATTAGCGTCTTAAATATCGGTGCGAGTTAATCAAGAAATTTTATTATGAGGTAATAAATTTATAATTAAGACGTAAAAAGATACTTGTCTTTAAAAATGAAACTCTATTATTATTATTATTATTTGATGTAAAACTTTTTAACGCACGCTTGACTTGGGGAGTAAGCTGGTGAATGCGTGACGAGAATGTTACGAAAAGTGTGATAGAGTGAGTTGAACGGATGTTCATCATTTCAGCCTATTGCAGTCCACTGCTGGACATAAGCCTCCACAAGTTCGCGCCAATAATGGCGCTAACTCATGTGTGTTACCCATAGTCACCACGCTGGGCAAGCAGGTTAGTGACCGGAGGGCTGGCTTTGTCGCACCTAAGACGCTGCCCGTCTTCGGCCTGTGTGTTTCAAAGCCAGCAGTTAGATGGCTATCCCGCCATCTAAAGCACACTCGTTTTTTGATATGTAGTTTTCCGCAGCTACCTACTATGTTTCAGTTTATATAAAACATTGTTGTATTAAATGTACTCCCTATTAGATATGAAGTTATCCATACTACCATCTATTATTCAACATAAGAATTTTTAAGCGAAATAAAGATGTGTTCGCCATTGATATTAATATAAGTAAACTTAATAATGAGCTCACGTTCAAAGATTTCTATATTTTCGAGTTTCATTTCAAGCTATGTCTGAAACATCTGACTAACAAGTCAAAGATGATTTAGACTAACTTACTTAACTAAATTTATATTTAGAATAACTTGAATAGACATACAAAAAGAAGTACATATTAAAGATAGTAGATATTGATTACAGTTTCGCTAAAAAATTAAAATTTCTTCAATTTACAGAATTAAACATTTTGTTTTTGTATAATTACCAATATGGTGGCCAACTTGATGGTTAGGGGCTACTGCTACATATTTATTAACCAGAAAGTCTGGCTACCCAATCCAGGAACACAACACTATTACACTACACACACTTGAGACCATTATAATTAGGCTATAGTGTAAACCTGGTCTAAAAAGTAACAATGAAGTCTAAGAAGTCAACAGTCTAAGTGTATTACGTATTTAATAATCTTTAATAAATGAATATAAAAAGTAACTAAACCACGTTATGTTTCTCGATATACCAAAAATAATGAAAATACAAATACAATTTTATTTATATTACAAGTACTATTGAATAAGAGTACGCGAGTCGTGCATTTTTTTTTCAATTGGCAGAGGTGACAAGTAAAATAAAAAAGATTGGAGCTCATTAGGTAAACTTGACTTTAAGCCCCTTATTAAGGATAATCTTTCATTTATCAAAGTCACATCGTCAGAAACTACTAAATTTTATTTAATAGAATAGGTAGTTCGGTTAAATAAAATTTGATTTTGATTTTGTTTGTTTTTTATTATTTCACTCTTCGCCTACTTAATATTAAAAATTATGTAATCTTTTGTATATAATCTTTTGTAGAATATAATGTAACTTTATAATCTATAATGTAACTTTGAATTCTGAACAACTCGTGGCAAACTAATGAAAAGTAAAAATTGTGGCATTCTTGGGAGGAAAATTGCTTCTCCTTAACACAGATAGCTCAGCTACCTAGCTAGGAGAAAAAAGATCATAATAGTAATTACTTTCAAATTTCCCCTAGAAACTGATTGTTCCTTTTTTGTTACTTGTTACTTGAATATGTTGTGAAAATACGGAAATAAATAAAATATTGCATTCAAAAATATTCAAAATTCAGTAGCTCTTGGATAACTGTGTAATGTCCGTGAAGATTGATTTAATTTGCGTTGAGTATCGTATTACATAAGCGTTACTAAATTCAAAAATGGCGTAACTCTCAGTGTTTTGTTAGAAAGTGTTTGTTACATTTTTACATACACAGTCAACTGTTTCTAAGGTAACTCAAGTTTATCTGAGGTAGGTTAGGTTAGCATAAAATATCCTGCTCGAAATCTGGAGCAGCCCGACTGGAGGGGTACCTCGACCTTACCTACAGAAGAACACAGCTAAATAATATTATTCTCAAGCAGTGTTATTTTCTTGAGGTGAGTAGACCTGCTTTTTAACCGACTTCCAAAAAAGGAGGAGGTTCTCAAGTCGCCTGTTTTTTTATGTATGTCACTTCAGAACTTTTGACTGGGTGAACCGATTTCGACAAAAAAAATTTAATCGAAAGGTGGTGTGTGTCTTTTGGTCCCATTTAAGTTCGTTTGAGATCTAATAACTACTTTTCGAGTTATATCTGATAATGCGATTTTACTTGACTATTTTTTCGTCGACCTACGTTGCATTATGCTGCATAACTTTTTACTGGGATACCGATTTTGATGATTTTTAATTTAATCGAAAGCTGATGTTTATTGTTTACCATGTGCTCAAATTCCAATTTCATCGAGACCTGATCACAACTTTTTGAGTAATCTTTGATAACGCGTATTTACTTGACTGTTTTTTCGTCTACCTACGTTGTATTACTTGTCGATGTAATTGAAGTCGTTTCTTTATTTCGTTTGCAAGCAAATACAATTATGTTGTAATGACACAAACTTTTAATATTTGATTCCTTTACACACTACAATTAAAGTAGTGTATCGTGACGACGTGTTGGTGCCGCATGATAGCACTGGCTTTTTTGGGTTCGATCTCCGCTCATAGCAAACATTTATATATGGCATACATATATACATATGTAATAATAATAATAACATTCTTTATTGCACACCATTAAAAGATACAAACAAAAGTAGTATAATTAGAGGAAGATGTACAAAGCATGTACGTAGATATGTGGATTAAGTGACGCTGTATTTTATACATAATTGTGTTTGCTCACGAACGAAAAAAAAACCGACTTCAATTACATCGACAAGTAATACAAACAATAGATCGACGAAAAAATAGTCAAGCAACTACGCGTTATCAAAGATTACTCAAAAAGTAGTTATCAGATCTCGATAAAAATTTTATGTGACCACATGATAAACACCAGCTTTCGATTAAATTAAAAATTATCAAAATCGGTACTCCCAGTAAAAAGTTATTGCGGATTTTCGAGAGTTTCCCTCGATTTCTCTGGGATCCCATCATCAGATCCTGGTTTCCTTATCATGGTACCAAACTAAGGATATCTCCTTTCCAACAAAACAAATTTATCAAAATCAGTACATCCAGTAGAAAGTTATGTGGTATAATACAACGTAGATCGACGAAAAAAGCGTCAAGTAAAAACGCATTATTAGATATAACTCGAAAAGTAGTTGTTAGATCTCAAATAAATTTAAATGGGACCAATTGGCACACACCACCTTTCGATTAAAAAAAAATTTGTCGAAATCGGTTCGACACGGTCAAAAGTTCTGATGTAAAATACATAAAAAAAAAGAAAAAATACAGTCGAATTGAGAACCTCCTCCTTTTTTGGAAGTCGGTTAAAAATATAATTTATTTTGGATTAAAACAGTTTTTTTTATAACTGCGGAGTCTCTTCCCTGCTTGCATGCATATTTGCATATTTGTATGTTGGATTAAAATTTTAATTTGTAAGATAACGTTTCGAAGGTGCTTTTAAAGCCTATTTGTACTGTGTGTATGTATACTAGGGAGCCATTAAGCGTGCGGCGTTTGTTTGTTAATTTAAGTAGATTTCGACCGTATATTAAGTTTGAGATTTTGATGAAAAAATTCACAATGGATTTTTAATTTGAAATAAAATATTTTTATTTTTTATTTATTTATTTTAATTTAAAAAATATATTATCTATATTTGTATCAAAACCACAAGATTTTATTTGTTTTATTCGAATCTATTTTGTAATTTTAGGTACGTAATGTTAGAAAAGGTTCTACGATCTTCTATGTTCGATGAAGGAAACATAAAACACTTCATGCGCTAGAACCATAAGTAAAAAGCTAAGTGAAACCCGTAATCTCTATTACCTAAATTAAAAAAAAAACACTATTAAATTAGAAAACCACCTTCAATTACATCGACAAGTAATGAAATAACAAAAACGCAATATTGAGATAACTTAAAAACTTCACATCAGATCTCGACCGAATTCAAATGTGACCACATATCAAGCGACAGCTTTCTAGTAAAATAAAATAAAAGACTCATCGAAGTCTTTGCAGCGAGTAATAAGTCACGAGGTAACACACATAAAAATACGCCCAATTTCAAAACCTTCCCCTTTTTGAATTCGCTTAAAAAACTAAAAATAATATGTTTCAGAACATACGACTGAAGTAAAACTGCATCAGTCGCCCAGTAATATACAAAACGTAACTCTCTCTTTATCTTTTCTAATCTAAGTTTTACTCCAAATACTACTTTTATAAAACTGACTTAAAAAAATAAAAAGCGGAAAAATCTTTAAAAAGGTTTAATTTGAAACGCGTCTTCCTATGCAAACCTACAAACTACCTTTTATAAAATATTATTATTTGTATGTACTATACTTAGCTTGAAGTCGGTGCTAAGTCGTGAACAAAATAAAATTTATTATTATGGACAGCTTCACTTTTTAGTGTCTATAATAGCCTGTTTTACAAACTACAGTAGTACTTTTCTAGATTAGTTCAGGTAGACTATATATACAGGTATAGGTATAGGAATACAGACATATAGGTTTCGTTGTTTCCCCAAAAAAAAGTTCATATAATGAAAACTTCTGGGTTAAACTAAATAAAATTTTCATAGTACTAAATGACAACTATTTCGCATCGAACAAACAAAGTAACACGCGAATCGAATCAGAAATCTTTAAGTACTCGGTGTACATATATATATAAACAAAGTATCATGAAAATGACATCGTCCAAAAACTACTGAGCCAAACTAACCTCAGTTTCTTGTGACCAAATCACGTAAATTGGATCAGGAATCTCAGTGTAATTAGTGTACATGTCATAAAAAAAATACCAACCGAACTTTAACCTTTTTAAAGTTGTTTAAAAATTCTCAAAATCCGATTACTAGCCTTTGGAGAAACTGCAAAAGATCTAGACCAGAATAGCATAATATTTGTGTGTATATTTTGCATAATATTACGTACTAAGCGAAGCAAAAACTTTTTTACTGTAAAGCCAGTTGAATTTATTACAATCAGTAAATATAGTTACAACATCAAAATAATAATTGAGAAACTTCTAGAATTTAACTTATTTGATAATAAAAAAATACCATAAATAAGTTGACAAATACAAACGAGAGCTGAGAAGCTAATTATGTCTTTCCTGATTTTCCTTTCATACTACTTTCCTTTTTTGGATTCGGTTAAGATGCAAAACTGTATGAACAGGTTTTCTGCTCATTATTTCAACTAATGATTATACATTAAGCTTTACCAATTATATAAAATCAAAAATATTCAACGGTAAAGATTGCTTATAAGGATTCTTAAGAATGTTATTACATTATATAAATAAAAATTAACTTATTTGGCAGTCACGTAAAAATAAAGAATTAAAATAAAAAAAAAGAATTATCAAATAATTACAACAACACCAGTCAAAACTAAATTATATGTTTAAAAAAATCTTAAATGAAACATGTAATAATAGAGCATATAGTATTATAAAATTATGTAATCTACAACTATGTTAAGAATACATTTATAAAAAAAATCGTTTTAATTTATTAAAAAAAAAAATATATAAACTTACGATTCAAAATCACATAAATCACAAACTTCCTTATTAAGCCACATATAAATCCACACATAAAAATCTCACAAAATATATATATATCTATATACATATAAGATCACGACGTCTGTCTGTCTCTGCTTTCATCGACAAAGTACTCGCAAGAAACGCTTTACAAGTGAACAAGTCATTTTAACTCAAAAGAAAAGCAATTTTGAACTTTACTCGCTAGTAATAAAGATTGTAAGTCATGGTGAAACGATGGTAAAAGTGATCACAGAGGTTCCTTGTTTTTGGCTACAATTTCATGGTGGCTGGACGTTTTGACGACGTCTGTTGTAGTTTTAATCTGATGATAAATCTTTTTCATACTTTAACGAATTCAAAATAAAATACTGACCTAAAAAATCCTTATACTTTTAGACTGATATTACATGTACCTAATACTGTCTTTCGGTTGGATTACACGATGTTGACTATTTCATTTTCTTCACTTAAAATATAGTCTATGTCACTTAGTGATAACATACCATTCTCATGGTGAGACAGTTTTTTAAGTCAGTCTAAAACTTATTTAGTTTATCTATTACAAGCAAATGAAAATAAAGGCTTTCTTCCTTACATTATTTTGTATATACTCAAGTGTTTAATAAAGTAAAAAAAATCAAAGGCTTGAAAATATTATATTAGTACATACATCACTCACTTTAGCCGATCACAGTCCACTGCTGGACATAGGCGTGTGTTTTACAAATAGTCACCACGCTGGGCAGCCGGGTTAGTGACCGGAGGTCTGGCTTAGTCACACCGAAGACGCTGCTGCCCGTCTCCAGCCTGTGTATTTGAAAGCCAGCAGTTGGATGGTTATCCCACCATCGGTCGACTTATTAGTACCTACATTAAATTCCAATTTTGTAGCATACCCTGTGTTTGTACCTAACTACTTATTAATAAAAAAGGGTAGTTCTCTATATAAAAGTTCCTCTGAAAAGTCTGTTTTCAATAATCGCAAAAAAATTAATTATTAATAAAATATTTTTATCAAAAAATTTGAAAAAAGTAGAAAATTAAAATGAGGTTTGATATAATCACAGTAAAAAGTTTATTTATTTTTGATTATGCCAGACCTATTTCGATTATTTCCATAAACGGTTTATAGATAGTAGTTTTTTTTTACCAAAGTATAGATATACTTTGGTAAAAAAAAAAAACTATCCTCTTATCCGTAAGGGAGCAGATATAGTTTAAGCTTCTACCTTCTCCTATATAAATAGAAGGGATTTTACCTGGTGAGATAATTCTAGGTTGTTTGGGTTCGATCTTAAATGATGTTGGAAGGGTTTTTTCAAAGATAAAACGAATTTATCGTAAGTCGGCATTATAGAGAAAAGCGTCTATTACCTAGGGCGCCCTCTGATGTCCTATTAACATAAAATGTTCAGGCGAAATCAGTTTCGTATATAAACATAAAATTAATGTTCGTAAAATAATGATAATTACAGTTGTTACAATAGCAAATCAAAGTTAAACTAAAATATTTTCTATCGAATTAAAAAATTATAATATTTAAGTTAAGAACCCAAACATTAAGTTAAGAAATTTTGTTTAAATATTTGACACAATAAAGTAGGTATGTAGCTAGTTTCCTGGTCTGCCTACATACGTGTATTCTTATAGTGTCATTTTAAATGCAGATCACTCGTGACGTAGGCCGGTAACAGTTGGAAAACGCGACAGTTGCATTTTATAGCGCTTACGCTTGTGTCACACTACAGAATACTTATGCAAAATATCGTGATAGATTCTAGTTGCAGGCAGTGGCAGGTATATAAATTTTCCGCCAGAAGGCTATTTATTTTACTATCCCTACTGATTTTTTAAATTCGATACCCTATTTCGAAATATTATCAAAGTATTTTCATTACAATCATTTTATCAATGGAATTAGAACATGCACATTTTTTTAAAATTCTTCAAGTCTAAAAATGTGAACTAAATTTGGCGCCCTTAAAATTTGCCACCTGGGCTCCAGCCTATTCAGCCTACTGGCAAATCCACTAATGGTTGTAGGGCCTATCAGAAAATATCTTAATAAATTCTTGAGCAGCTCGACCAAGGAAGTAGCTGAGAAAAGAACGAAGACAAATAGTACTAGTAGTGTTGGGTTTTTATGGTAAATAATGCTAAAGGTGTAGCAGAAATCCATAGGATACGTCTAACTATAAAGCCGATCGTACCAAGCAGGTCTTGGTGACGATTTTTTTTTTTTATATAGAAGAGGGGACAGTTGGCTAATCTGGTTGTAAGTGAAAACATCATTCACAGACACCCGCTTCATCAGAGGATTAGCAGGCGCGTTGCCGGCCTTTCAAATAAGAATATGCTCTTTTTTGAAGGTTCATAAGTCGTATTGGTTCGGGAATACCGTAAATGGCAGCTGGTTCCATATAGTGGTCGTAAACGATACTGATAACGTTACCTCTGACGTCACTAAATAATTAAATATAGTTATTTTTATGACACCTCTTCGTTCCGATAATTTTATGCCACGCCCTATTGCCGCTCTTATCAATCCTCCGGCATGCTTGACGCGGTGCGGGAATTCCCGCGCGTCGATTTGAACAATTTTTGCACGGAGCGGCAACGTATAAGAGGTGTCGGTAAAAACATTTTTATTTAGTGACATCAGAAGTAACGTTATCGATATCGTTGCCAGACCATGGTACCTAGAACTTTATTTTTTTAATGTTAAATCCAAACGCTACCAAGTTTTGAATCACTGTTCGTTACTGGTAAACTGAGGTAGGGGGCGCGGCCTCAACATTACAGAAGATCAGAGCTAAACAATACTGCTTTCAAGCAGTGTTGTATTCCTGTGGTGAGTAAGGTGACCACTGCTCCCGGGGGATTGTGAGTACCTATAATTGCCAACGCGCTTACGATGCTTCTGGTTTTGCAGGCGTCTACAAGCTACGGCAATATCTTAACATAAAGCTGTACACATATTTACCGACCTAGTTGTATATAAAAAGTGCTTTTCACATTTAAACCATTATGGATTATGGTTATAAATAATAGAGCTATTATACTTGATTAATCTATAAACTCAAATAAAAAGTAAAAAAAAAAATAGTTAAATTTAGTGTGCCTATGTCATAAAAGTCGATTCCATTGTTAGCGTTATTAAACGAGGTGAGAAAGTAAAGACGGAGACGTGTGAATATTACCGATTGTTTGGTAATTTTATTACCTGATTACCGCCCGAACCTACTAAGTATATGTATTTATCTATAATCTATACATAATAGACGGGTGTTTCTTTAAAAACATTAATTTTTCGACAAGAAAGCGAAATTAGATTTGTTATAACCGTTGTAGTGTTTTATGTTTACTTAAGACTAAGGATCGCGGGTTCGATTCCAGTTATGGCAAATATTATTGCAAATATTTTCTTTTTTAACCGACTTCAAAAAAGGAAGGAGGTTACTCAATTCGACTGTGTATATATATATATATATATATGTGTATGTATATTTTTTATGTACATTCGGGGATAACTTCGTTGTTTAGGAACCGATTTTGATAATTCTTTTCTTGTTGGAAAGAAGATGTCCTAAGTGTGGTATGTGGTATAAGGAAAGCATTACATATTACTTGTCGAGGCAATTTAAGTCGTTTTTTTTTTTTTCGTTTGCCAGCAAACACAATTATTATTCAGTTCTTGTTAGTCCTTACTGCGCCTCAGAGGAAACATTAAAATTTAAAACCGAGTTTTTCTTATAAACACTTGATCGTTTTTGTATGCATTAAATTGAAGTAATTATCTTCATACAATGTCATATTAAACATGTTTAAAAAGTGCGTATGTTTAAATTGTCTAAAAATTTTAATAATAAATAAATTTCTAATCCGATTTCTAGATATAGATAAGCTAAAGACTCACGTAGCCATTAGAGATTCAAGTAAATTGACATTTCAGGACGCGGTATGAATATATATTTAGCTCGACTTTCTATGAGTGAGGTTCATTAGACGTACTTACCGACAGTTACCTGTATAAACGAACGATTATGATACGAAAAGATTCTGCCTGTAATATTCCACTGCTGGACATAGGACTCTTTCTCCATGTACACTACGAGTTGGTACATATGTATAAACATACTTTAAACGAATTAATTAAATGATTCAGTTTAAGACGATTTATAAAGAATAGGGATAATGGAAAATATCATGTTCAAAAAGATTAACATTCTAATTACCTAATCATTAAAAACCGTGCGGTGTCGTGGGACACCAGATAGGAACGAAGTTCCTTATTATGGAATATTAATTTCAAATTCTATTCGAGATATAAAGAAAATAATTATTCGGGTATACATTTAATATTTTATTTTTTTATCGATAAAAAAAATATATAAAAAAGTACTTTACAAAATTGTCTTAATATCTTTTTTTTTATTTACAATGATTTATAAAAATATATAATAATTATCGAATGATATAATAATAATAGCAAACTGCAATAATAATATCAGTCGTCACTTGACTATACATTACACACTATATAGCTATCGTACATAGAGTATACATAAGAATCTTACGCTAAAAGCGTACTTAATGTTACGAAAGTTTTTCGCCAGCAAACTATCCGCAACGACTCATAAGGAACTTAGTTCCAAAAAATAAAGTCTAAAACAGTATCATGTTATGACTTGTTAAATATCATTGTAGACTACTAAATTTCTCATATATATCTACTACCTACACGTATTTAGGATAAACTTTCGACCTTAGGTAAAATCAGAAAGGATCTGAGCGTAAAATTATATAAGTAAAGTTTTAGTTTACTTTCTAAACTTTGTTTTGAGTTATGTTATTTTAATTTTGCATTTGTGTACATTAACATAATAAGAAATACAACCATATAGATCATTACAATAATATTATGACCTAAAGGAGTAATAGGAGGATTAAATAACAAATAATTATGTGTTTTAATAAATTCTTTTTTTTACCTGTAGGTGTACGTTTAATTTGCCTGAAGCAGTAAGTTTTAGAGTAAAAAAAATTTTGCCCCATAGTTTAAATAACTATATAACTAAAATATAGGTCACATCTTACATATAAAATTCTCGTGTCATGGTGTTAAACATTGAACTCCTTCGAAACGGCTCGACCGATTTTAATAAAATTTTGTGGGCATATCGGGTAGGTCTGAGAATCGGCCAACATCTATTTTTCATACCCCTAAGTTATAAGAGGGGGGGGGGGGGGGTTAAAAGGTGTTAATAACATATATGGCAAAACAACGTTTTGCGGGGTCAGCTAGTTTTTTTTATAAAAATAGACAATATGTGGGCAAAATGTAATTTACTAAATATTAAAAAGCTTTAGAAGATGATGATTAAAATCTTGAAAAAATTGAGTAAAGTGAGCAATAAAGGTGTAACTAAAATTTCATTTGAAAATTGGTTTATAGTCTATATACTGTACGTGTACTTAAGTGTACTTTCGAAATTCTAAAAACTGTTACTGCGGTTTTAGGATATAATGCCACCTAGTGGTGAAACTTATAACTACTTTTTAAGCGATTGGTACAAAGTTACGATTACAAGACTATTATGTCTGACGTAGTTAAAAATGTGGCTCATAGATGGCGCTGTTTACTAAAATGTATACTACCGTACAAACATTTTTTTTTATAAACAATCAGATTATTAGCATTAATGCGTATCGTTTTAATTGACTAGCACGTTGGCGCAGTTTGTAGTGGCCCTGCTTTCTGTTCCGCGGGTTGCTGGTTCGATTTATATATGTATTATTTGTATGTATATTAAAAAAAATAGTTCTAACAGTCAGCTGTCACCTGTAACACAAGCATAAAGTTGCTTATCATAGAAACAGTTGACCTTGTGTGTGTGATTATAAGATATTTATTTACTTAAAAAAAAAAAAAAAAATTCATCAGTGGCGTCAAAGACTGGTATGAAATAAATACGTTAATCAAGATGATTTATTGGAAATAAAAAAATTATGGTTTTTTTTATATTTACAAGTCATATACATCCACGGGCTTATGAACCCATGTCCTTTTTTACTCTAAATACATGCAAATTTTTATTTTTATTTTTTTTTTCTATTTCAAGGTAGGAAAAAGTTATGGTTAGATAGTAAAGGTAACTGAATAATAAAAAAATAGTGAGTATCGTGAATTATCTAATACGAGTACGAGCATAATAACAAAACAAAAGATTAAAAGCATTTCTTTTAATTTTTACAAGCATTCACATCAATGTCTAAAAACAAGTTAATGGAACGTCATTCTAATTTTGAAGTCTTTTTGCAAAAATTTTCAAACAAGTTCCACTAACACCTGAGGTAAAAAAATAAAATTTAAAAAATGCTAAGAATAGTGGTGAGAGAGCGTGATATTTAGCAATTTATTTAATTTTAATATTTTTATACAATCTTTCACGACATACAACTATTCTTTTCCAAATAATAAATGTAAAAAATACCGTTGCTGAGGTTTTCAAAGGAAGTTTATGGCGGAAGCAATTTTTTACATTTTCGATCATTCTTCCGAGTATCGACGCGTGTTCTATCTCCACGCGATCTTAGGCGTTCGTTCACACATCAGAATTTTATCGCATTGCACTGAAGGAATTTTGTTTGCACAAAATATCCATATAACTATGTTTTATTGTTATTTTTGATAAGGGCTTTAGAAATATTAGCATGTGTTATTTATAATATTATTATTAGTCGAATATGAATCGAGGAATCAGAAATTTTTTGCATTTAAAAATAAATAATATTACCTACCTAATAACCTAATATTATAAGAGTTGTTCTCGAAACAAATGTTTCGTTTTTATTGTGTTCCAGCTGGAGATGACTCGCGTCAGTAAAAAATCCTTTTGAAGTTGGTAATATTTATTGGTGAAAATGCGTTAGATTTTTTCAATAGTTTACCTATAATCTTAAAATATTCTAATTATTATATATAAAATTTTTGACCTGAATATTTTTTATTTATATTTTAACACTTGTGGAATTGTTAGAAACTTGCTATATATATCCCGCTTATGTTTCCATAACATTATCAATTTCTAAACAAATAATTGTGTTTTCTAGCAAACGAAAAAAACCGACTTCAATTACCTACCAGTAACACAACGTAGGCGTACGTCTCATCTAATTAATGAGCTGAATTTTTTTATTTAGCTATGATCTTCTATATAAGGTCGAGGTACTGCCCCAGTTGACCTGCTCCAGGTTTTGAGTAGAATGGTTCCTGCTGTAGCCTACCTCAGTTATATTAATAGCTATATATTATTATTTACTAAGATATTATTACTGAAATTATTCCTTTTAATATGTGACAAAATATGTTATAAAATTATCAAAATGTAATGGAATTTGAAGGACAAGTCCCATTAAATTTTAATAATTGTGTGTGTAATATCGCTCAAATAGACTCGTGGTAGAGATCGTAGGTATATTGATAAATTTAGACCACACGACTGAAGTAAAACTTAACTAACGTAACTCTCTCTCTTTCTATCTTCTCTAACTTATATCTCCGTCTCAACTTCCGTTCGCCTCGCCCGATCACACTTTTTGTAACGCTTTTTTCAAGAATTTACCAGCTTACTCCCCAAATCAAGCGTGCGTAAAGTAGTTATACTTGAAAAATTAGGTTTCAGCGTTTTGAGTATGAAACCGCATAGAAATGTAAGCGAAAATTGACGTATAAATTGCGGGTAGTTCGACAAATTAATAAATGATTTTCAGTTCGTGTTCCGAATTTTATCGATATTAAACGATGAAAGCCGATGAGAAATATTGATAGCGCGCCTCGTCAGGTTCGACGGTCAATTAGCGAAATTGTTTTGTCAACACAACCTTTTGATATCGGTTATCTACGATCGGCGATTTTCATTAAGTCAAATTGGGCTTCCTATGTATTTATTGCGGAATTCATGAATGAGTTTGTTTTAAAAATATATATGTCGTGCTTAAAAGTGAATATTTTTATATGAAGAAAACAGTTAATCGTAACCATTGACGTAGAACCTTTATTCAAACCCCTTCAACTTAAATTTTTCTGGCTTCAACAATTAAAATAGTACTTAGTAAGAAAAAAAGAATAATTACTTAAAAGGTATATTCGAAATGTTTTCTTATTGAGTGATCTCGACTGCACAAACACCCAGACCACGGCAAACACCTGTATGGCCAATACAAATGTTTGTCGTGTTCGGGGATCGAACCCGCACCGCCAGCGCAACAGGCACAATCCATGGCTGTGACCGTTGCGCCAACGCGGCGTCATGATAATATACATAAACATTGTTTAGATATTAATATTACAAGTATAACATTTACTATTTATTTTCGACCTCATTATAGGGTATGTAAATAGTTAAGCTCATCTTAATTAGATTTTGTAATATTCGTATCGATCGAGTAGTTTATTAAAATATACGTTTAGTAGTAAACGTGAAGCTACGTGTTCAAACAGATCAAAGGCTTTGCCTTAGAGAACTGACGTAATCCCTCGAGATCTAAGGCTTTCATTACCATGTTGAATACAAACAACATTTCGTGTTTGTATAAAACAATTAATTATTTATTACAAGTAACAATCTATTAATGAAAGTTAATAGCTTACATATTTAACGAAAAAATATTTCATTTAAATGTGTTTCCAGTGAGTAGTTTGCAAAACTTTTGTTCCTGAAAACAGACCGTTTATCAAAACGTAGAGTTGGTAGACATTCGTATCAGGCATCAGACAAACACATAACCATTAAACATTAACATACCGCGACACATGATCGGAAACTTAACACGCATTTTGCATTTTTTTAACAGATTTACAATAGAAAAAAATCAATCAATATTAATTACGCGCTCTAAGTTAACTTAACCTGTTAGAGTTTCATTTAGATGTCAACACAAATATGAGTTAAATGAAATGAAGTGTACAATTACTTTCAGTACATATCTTTCGGTATTTAAGCACAAAGAAACATTATCAAGAAGGTCATATTCATAAATTACAGTATTAATTTTCGGGAAGGCATGCGACCAGTAACTTTGTTTGATTCGGGGGGTAGTTATAAATATATATCATACAATCTATATGACCTTTTTACTTAGGAATTACCCTTCATTCAAAAACAGTTTAGTATAGGTAACTATCAGACTGTAAATATTGCACTTCTGGACAAATGCTCCGATGCTACTCGGTGGAATATTCCACTACGATGCTCCATTGCATATTGGTGATTTAAATGGATTAATACGAAACTCTATTACCACTGAACTGAATATTCTGAATAACTAAATGAAAATCGAAACGTCCCTTACACATACGACTAAAGCTATGTCAAATTTTCCCAAACGCTCCCAAAAGTAAACACATGATTCCATCTCTTTTGATATTCATTTACGCTCAAGAGCCATCTGCTATCTACCATAATCGCTTTTAATATGAAAACCACGCACATTTGAGCAAACCAACAGAACACAAGTTTCAAAGCTGCATTTACTGAAAACCTTTGAAAACTACACAACTATTCATCGATTCACAACGATGTATTTGATTCGATACAAATCAATTTTGACCTTATTGTTAACAATGTTAAGTTTAAACTCGCTTAAATATTTAAAGATAGGGAAGCGTGAGTGATTTATGAATCAGATACGGTAAATTGAACTTTATTGTTGAGATGTTAAGATGTATAATTTTGAGGGAAGGAAACGCATTGCCACGTCTCGAATGAGTCTGTATTCGTTCTCGAATAATCGATATCTGACGTCTGGCCTCCCCTTTGTACAGTCGCCTCCATACAATGAGGTTTTGTTACCTGTAAAAATTTGCAAATTTATTACATTGATCTCTTGTCGCATTAAAGAAATTCGAACTTAAGTAATTGATTGGAAGAGATTTTTGAAAAGAAAGATCAGTTATAACGTCTTTGATTGATTACCGCAGATTATTAAACGATAGCATTAACGTGGCAATATAAACTTATCGGCTGGTAAAATTAAGCTTAAATTTGGCACTTAAAAATCATCATAATTATCTTTAGATATAAGTAATGCAGTGCTAGTAAGCATCGATAAGGCGTCGTCGTCGTCGACTTAATACGTCAATTCGCGTCAAACAAGCATGAATTTTTAGAATTTTTCAGCGTAATTAATGTAGCTTTATACGCAGGAGAAGTTTTAATAAACTATTTTAATTAAGGAGTAATAAGATCTCGAAAATTAGTTAAAATACACGTCAGACCTGTCAAAACTGTAACGGTATTTCTTTTTTTAATATACAATTAAATCAAGCGTACGGCTTATCTGATGGTAAGCAATTACAGTCTCCTTCAACACCAGAAGCATCGCAAGCGCTTTGTCGACTCTACCCCTAATCCTCCCCAGGAGCTCTGGTCACCTTATTCACAGGAACACAACACTGCTTGAAAGCAGTATTACTTAGCTTTGATCTTCTGTAGGGTCGAGGTACTTTCCCAGTCGGGCTGCTACAGATTTGACCGAGATTTTTTTTGTCAAAATTTCCTCGTTAAAAGTCCTAATTTTATCTAACGAAAAAAAAAATGCAGATCAACTGCCATTGACTGTACTCTCATCCGAGTTAACGTGGAGTTCCCTTGTAGTTTATTCGCGCAAAAAATATAAATTGATTTGATTATTCCAGTATTTTCCATTAAAACTATGGACTAAGTAGATAACGTAAAGAAACGAGAAAATTGTCTCTTTATCCATTTTACTCGACTTCATTTCGAGATGGCGAGATTATTTTATTATTTTTAAATTGGTTATTTCTTTTCTTTCGTGTTTTAAAATAAGCAAAGGTACACAACCTTTAACCTTAAGGCTATAGTTAGATTTATGTTTAAAGGGTATAAAGTATGGTCATCTTCAAATGTTTTGATGATATTCTTAAGTCGATTGTATTGTTTATGTGTCAATCAATCAATTCAACCTTTCATATACCACTGCTGGGCATAGGCGTCTTTCCCCATGTAGTAGAAGGATCAGAGCTTAATTCACCATGCTGCTCCAATTCGGGCAGGCGGACTTTTTATATGTACTACCTCATACCTTTTACTGGGTATACCGACTACTATGATGATTTTTTAATCGAAAGTCGATGCTTGTCACATGGTTATAAGATTATTACTTAAATACAAAATGAAAGACGTATTTTTTCATAATATTTAAGTGGAAAAATATGTTGCCATATAATTTATGAGAGCGAAATTGGAATTTACTTAAAATATTTTACAGAAAATAAATTGCAATCTTTTCCGCCTTACAAATGAAGGTTGATTCATTTTATAATTGGGGCATATTTTTAAAAGGAAGTTGGATTTTCTTTGCGTGAAGGAAAATAAAAATTAAGGAAATGATTTATATGTTTGTGGTAAAATGCAAAATTCTTTTAAATATTATCGTTTACATTCACTGAGACTTATTTGTAACTGTTTTACCCCCTTCAAGAAAGGATAATACTGTCAAATCGACTGCATTTTTATGTGTTACCTCATAACTTTTTACTGGGTGGACCGATTTCGATAATTCTATTTTTAATCAAAAGCCGGTGTTTTTCGTGTGGTCTCATTTCGATCGGATCGAGATCGTGTAAATAGAATACCTAAAATAATAAATAAAAAAAATACAAAATAAATTATAAAATATGAAAAAAAAAATTGCGTGCGTACAAAGAATTCATGTCAGAGTGAAACTTCTTTGTCAAAAAAATAAAAAAAAAACTATTAAAAAAAATGAATTGAAAAAAAAAAAAACGAACTGAAATAAAAACAAAAAGCCAACGTCACGTGGTGTTCCCAGGCGGTCACTCATCAAGTACTGACCGCGCCCGACGTTGCTTTACTTCGCTGATCGTACGAAAACCGGTGTATTTTACGTAGAATCGACTCATGCGCCCATATATATCATACGCCCTATATAGCAGACGCCTAAAGAAGTTTCTTGACATATTTGAACAGCCCACTGCCGCTTCAACTTGCTGAGTCTACAGCTACGGACTATGTCAGTTACTTTCGTTCTCTCGCTAATAATTTCATTTCTAGTCTAATTT
The DNA here is from genome assembly GCF_905220565.1 of Melitaea cinxia. Taxonomy (NCBI): domain Eukaryota; kingdom Metazoa; phylum Arthropoda; class Insecta; order Lepidoptera; family Nymphalidae; genus Melitaea; species Melitaea cinxia. The sequence continues at coordinate 2,035,521 of NC_059409.1, read as the reverse complement.
TTAGACAGACACCAAGTCCATCATATTTTTCGCTGTTGTTTATCAATAGTTTCGTTTTACATTTAAATATAAATATTAAAAACAAAATTAACATTATCTTCATTCAATTCAATTTCTCAATGTTATATCGTTAACATTGCGTACATTTTGTAATAAAACATATATGTACATTTATACGGTAGGTATACATGTTTGCCAATTAAGGGAAGTGCTGAACTGCAGACGATCTCCAATTAAGTACGGAACAGAAGGTCCGGGTGGCCATGCGTGCTCATAAGACTGTTAATTATATTAATATCGCCGTGTCCTTCGTGTGAAATCTAGACTCGCCGGGGTAGTGTTATTTGTATCCAGAATATTCTGTATTTTGTTGATTAAACAGACTAACGTTTTGTTATAGAAGTGACAAACAAAGACCCTTCACTGTAGTTTGATTAGATGTCTGAAAAATATTTGATATTAGAAAGACGAGCTTCTTTGATAGACTCGTTCCGCCTGACGTGATACACAACGTGAACGCGTAAGTACGGGTACGACTTAGGGGACATCAATTAATTACGTGAGATCAGCATCGGTGGGATAGGGGACCTTCAAAAAATATTAGTTCATTTTTCCCGCTAAAATAAATCTCATGGCTATTAAAATCATTTACGTTTTGCTTTGAATTTTATTTAATTTAAATAATTTATTCGAAGACGCGTTGGCGCAGCGTTCATACCACTGTTACGCTTGCGGTCGCGGTTTCGATTCCCGCTCACGACACACATTTGTATCGGCCATATAGATGTTTGTCGTGGTCTGGGCGTTGTGTTTGTGTATTGTGTGTGTTTCCGGACCACCGACACAGGAGAGAATCCTACTGGGGGTCGTTGAGAGTGAAGCGTTTATTAATAAAAAAAGAAAATAACTATAGTATACTTGAACATTTTATTAGTTCCCGTCAATGCCTATTATATTCAGCGTCAATCTCACGTAAGGGGAGGAGGGGTCCAGTCAAATCTCACTAAATCTCATCTAAGGGGGGAGAGGTCTAAACTGATCGAAAAATAGCTCACGTAATTATTGGATAAACAACAATAAAAACCCCCTACAATAAAAACATTCTACGAGAAAAAGAATATGTTTGCACATGCATGCTTTTTAATTGTCTGCGGTAGTTAGTATTTAATATTTGAATATATCGGCGTTTTTGGGCTAAAAAATCGTCGGACGGTTACGCGTTGCCAGAGTAGTTTATATGTCAAGAAAAAGTAGAATTAAAAAAAGGCTAGGATTTTTAGAAGGAATATATAATATAATTTTTTTTGGAGAAAATGAAGAAATCCATTTGAAGGAACGCAGAAAGGAGTCGAACATCCTACATATACATTTGGGTAATTTAAGTTAATAATTAATATACTAATAATGTGGTTTTATAATATAATTGTGGTTTTGCTAATTATATACAATATATATAAATTAATGTTTGTCTGTATGTCCTTTATAGAATAGAATAGAATCGTAAACTATGTATTTGATCATGTCATGATCTTCAGCAAAGTGTGGTGTATGAACCCACAAAAGGTTTCTGAGTTGGTACGACTAAAAAAAAGCGTTGCAACGCGCGCAGGCTACAGTTGGTATATAATTTAATAAACCTATTCAAATTTTGACTCGAACTTTGGAAAACATCGACACTTGACGTACCTCTAGTACTGCCGAGAAAGTTGATTGATATTTTCAAAATCACACGCATACAAAGAACTTTGTAGAATTTAAAATTTGTACCTACGATGTGATTTGATTGTACAGAAAATAAAAAATAAAAAGGCCAACTTGTTCAAACTCATCGGCTTCGTCGTACCATTTATCTATTTTCTTTGTAAAAAAAGTATATATTTTTCATGAATTCTCGTTGCGTAAACATTTTGAGTGGCACTTGTGTCCAATCATAAAGTTTAGTACTTGAAACTTGGAACATTGTACACGATTCATTTTCAACCTTACCTCTTTTTAGCTAAGGTCTAAATTGTCATTATGTTTGTATCATTCCATTAATAAACAAAGTTCGTAGTTCGATAAAGGATTACGCTTTTGAGTCGACATATAACATTTTTTTTCATCATTTCTGTCTACGTAAATAATGATTGTGATAATTATAATCGAGATACAGATATATACCTATGTTTACAAATAAAATTCAACTGTAGGAGTTTTCCTTTATATTATGCGCATGTCATATGGAAATATCCTGTTCACAAGTAAATAATACTGCTCTCAATAGTGTGGTACTCCTGTGGTGAGTAAGGTAGCTAGAGTTCCAGGGGGCGTCAAGCGCGTCAAAGCGCTTGCGATGCTTCTGGTGTTGCAGGCGTCTGTAGGCTAGGCTCACCGGTTGCCATCAAGTGTGCCTTATTTATATTATTCTCTCAGGACAATTTGCATAAAAGAAAATTAAAAAAAAAAATACGAAAAAAACTATAGTACCTACCTACGATGTTCGCGGGTCTAGTAACAAGAAGTATTTTTGTATCATCAATTTCTATATTATTACACGTACTTGGTTTTTTATCATGAAATAAGTCATTATCATCATCATCATCATCATTTCAATCTATTACAGTTCACTGCTAGACATAGGCCCCCATAAGTTCGCGCCAAAAATGGGGTGAACTCGTGTGTTTTACCCATAGTCACCACACTGGGCGGGTTGGTGACCGCAGGGCTGGCTTTGTCGCGCCGAAGACGCTGCTGCCTGTCTTCGGCCTGTGTATTTCAAAGTCAGCAGTTGGATGGTTATCCCGACATCGGTCGGCTTTTTAAGTTCCAAGGTAGTAGTGGAACTGTGTTATCATGGAAAAAGTAAATTTTTTAAAAAATATGCATACTGTGTGTTTAAGCATAGAATCGGTGTAGCGTTACTTTTAACAATAACTAAAATTTCAATTTGTAAGATGACGATTCGAATGTGCTTTCGCAGCCTATTTGAATAAATTTATTTTGATTTTGATTTTATAAAACAAAAAAATCATTTTGTTTAAACAAATTCAAATTAAAAAATGGGCCAATTAATCAGTCGTTTTGTCTAATATATAAAATTCTCGTGTCGCGGTGTTTGTAGTTAAACTCCTCCGAAACGGCTTGACCGATTCTCATGAAATTTTGTGTGCATATCGGGTAGGTAGAGGGGGGGGGGGCATTAAGAGGGTTAATAAAATATGAAATTTTGTGTGCATATCGGGTAGGTCTGAGAATGGGCCAACATCTATTTTTCATTCCCCTAAATTATAAGGGGGAGGGGGGTTGGGGTGGATTGAGAAAATTAATAAAATTTATGGCAAAACAACGTTTTCGGGGTCAGCTAGTAGTTTTATAATAATTTCTTTAGTAAACCATGGAGACAAACCTTTAATACACAACGGTCCTAGTGAAAAACCCTTTTGTTGTAGCTTGGATTCACGCCAAATATTTGAATGATTTATTTTTCAAAAGTCTCTCAGGTCACCCTTTCCTTTTACAGATCAAGAAGTGGTATCAAACCAACGACCTCAAGCTCAAATGCCAATTGCTTTGACAGCTGACTACCAATGAAAACCAGCTGACTACCAACGAAATCAGACTTATTTTGCGGTTCGAAACCAGCAAAATATTATTACCATTAATTTAACACAAGTGACCTCTGTCCATCTATATTTTTACACGATAAGTAATCACCAACATATCAAATATTAAAACTTTCAGTGAAACACGCTGTATCTTATGGTATAAGTATTATTCCGATCGGTTCAATAGTTTTCGCAGTATAACCGAATAAATAAACCAGCTCTCCATTTATTAGTATACATATTATGTACGATTTTATTTTTGTGTTACCCACACATTAGGAATCCTAAACATTTTTGAATATCATATCAAAAATTGACCGCTCCGGTCACACGTCGACACGGTCAGTCGGAGACGCGGGTTCGAACCCCGCTGGAGCGGTCAATTTTTGATATGATATTCAAAAATGTTTAGTATAGATATTGTGAAAAAATACGTAAATTAAAAGAAATTCAAATTTGAATAAATAATATTTTTCCATTGCTCAGTATCAGGGCGTAAAAATGACAAGAAACTTTTGAAGAAAATTTCTATTATACAGTCGAAACGAGAAAGTTTCGTCGAGGCTTAAAGAATCACAATGTTTATAAAGAATCCCGCTGCAGTTGTCATAAGAGTTTCCTTAAAAATAAACTGACCCATTTCGTTTGGTACATCGCTGAAGTAAATGCACAAGGAAAATGATTTCTGTGATTATTCTGAAGCCACTTTTGAGACGCATTTTGTTTTATTAACTACGATTTTGTTTTTGGGCATTGTTTTAGTGACCAGTCGATACAACCGACCTTGCTTACTGCTCGGTTGTGGGTCTGAGTCCTGCCGTAAGTTAATGTGCGTTTCATATATGTACACACATCACTGTATACCATTATATATCAAATGTATATCAGTCACCTTCTTTCTTTTATATTTATGTCTTTTATCGAGATAGGGCACAAAAGAAATATCTAGCTCAATCTCTGGAGCTGCCCGACTGAGAAAGTACCTCGATCTTACAGAAGATCAGAGCTAAATAGTACTGTTTTCAAGCAGTGTCGTGTTCTTGTGGTGAGTAACGTGACCAAAACACTTGGGGAGCATTAGAGTAGGATCGGCAACGCACTTGCGATGCTACGGTAATCGCTTACCATCAGGTGAGCCGTACGCTTGTTTGCTGACCTAGTTGGAAAAAACCCTTCTACCAAAAACACAAACATTAATTTAAATATACAAAAATAACTTAACATCATTAATTTCATTTAACATAATTAATTTATCTTTATTTTTAGCAAAAAGAGGGAACGAAATAAAGAGGGAAATTATATTGTATTGCTTCCTATTACAAAATTACATCGATCAATCATCTAAAATGATTCAGAAAATTATCACTGCGGCCGAGACATAACAATTATGGTAGCAGAAAAAATTTATACACATTTTTTCTTTTACGTCATTATATTTTTGTTGTTTGTGTTTTGTTTGTTGTATAATGTTGTATAAGCTCTTGAAGTACAATCAGATTTAATACTTGAGTTGAACTGGAATGAACTGAATTAGTATTTAAATACCCCACTGTTCTGTAAACCGGTTTTTTTTTCCATATAAGATGTGACTTGGCACTTAATACACAACTATGCTTCACTGGCGTTTGTACTAATTTTGGCAAATAATTTTCTAAATATATTTAATGATCGTTGTCAGGTGACTATGATAACAACAGAATCGACAGCTCTATATGCTTTCGAGAACAGTATGAGGACATACGCCCAGACCAGAAACAGTTATTAAAAATAAAAGAAATCCCCGAGGTATTACTTGATGAACGTAACAAAACAAAACAGCTAATTTATAGACCAAAATCATAATAATTGTGTATGCTGGCAAACGAAAAAAACCGACTTTAATTACAAGTAACAACTAAAAAAATAGTCAATTAAATACACATTATTAGATATAACTAAAAAACTACTTATCAGACTTCAATGAAATTTAAATGGGACCTAATGAAACGCAAACCTTTCGTTAAAAAAATCACAGAAATCGGTCCATCCAGTTAAAAACTAAGAGGCGAATTGAGAGCTCCTCTTTTGTAAGTCAGTTAAAAAACGAGCAAAAAAAAAAACAAAAGAGAAAATCTTAAGAATGAATGTTTATGTCAAAATCAGAAATTTAATTGTAGATATCCTCATATTTTTTAGATAAAGTCACAGATGCTTGAAACTACTTCTACAACCCGATACCTACAGTTGAAACCCCCTGTAAAGAGAGGCGAATGCATTTGACTGCTGATTATGAAAAATTGTTTCTTGTAAAAGGAACCCAACTTGACTGTTAGAAAACGCTGTAGACGTCTTGTACTTTTATTAAAGCTTATAAAGAATAATTAGTTAGAGACTAAATACTATTTCTTTCTTTATAAGTAATAATATATATTTATTTTATTTATTTATTTATTTATATAGGAAGCCAACGTAGTATACAGTGGTTTCTATCATAATCACATAGATATTATAATATATATTATAATATATTGCAATTGATTTATTTTTTAAATTACTACTTACTTTAAATGTTTTTTTCTATGTATCATAGAGAAGGATCGTCTCTTAGGAACTACTACTGCGATAAAAAATGATATTAGATGGCCAGTTTACGTGTGAAATTAGCTGGTAATTTATATGACTGATGAATATCTAAGAACTTCGTCCTAAATGTATGGAGAACCTAACAAAGCCTTAAAGGCTAGTCCTTGAAAATTTATTGGTAGTAGTTATTTTTTTTTCTATTATATACACAGTAAGGTCTGCATGTGAAACAGGATGTTTACCATGTCTGTTTTAGGTAAATTCGGCAGGGTGGATTTTGCCGAAATATCGAGAACTAAAAATGACCAACAAAAAACATTTACCATATTATCAACATTAACATATTTAATTTTAATGTTAGTGATATTTAAATATAAAAGTTTGTAACGTCTGCATATTTTTCAGTCATATTTCCTCGTCACAGTACTAGTTCAGTTCACATTACTTTCAGCATTGATAAGAGTCCAAATAACAAATACACGTACAAAGTTATTTATATCTGCGTTTATTTTATTCTTTGTTAAATCCCCACTCGGTTATCACCCCCTGGCACTATAGCTAAGAGAGGGTAGTTTTACAACGCGCGAGGGAAAACTTACCGTGTTAGGGGCCAACCTTTTATACCTTTTATTTTGAATATGACGTCCACTGTAATGTTTTGAAAGGGGTGAAATAATTGCGAGTCAAACATTAAACACTGGAATCGAGGATCTGGTATTAATGTTGATATTTAAAGATAAGGTAAATGGTTATGATCGTTTGCCATTAGGGCTAATTAAAATTTATTTGGACTTCGCTTAAAAAAGAATGTTATGATGTGGTTATGTCAATGTTCTATTAATTTCGATTGTTGAAGGTTCAACTCCAGTTACGCTTTTCGCGTGAATAAAAATATTGACTTTGGGGTGGTTTGCGCGTTTCCTCATCATAAGTCGGAGAAACAATGCTATTACTATTCCAGCTGAACCAAAAAACCTGACAACGATGCTCGTGGTAAGGAAATTATTTATCATCCCATTGTGCAACATCGTCAATGCCCTCTCCATAAAAAGAAGAAGCGTTTTTACAGCAGCAAGACATACTATTTCAGTTTAGTTTTTAGAACTGCAATTTTGCTACAAAAATATATTTATGTTTAAGTCAATGCTTACAAGACATAACGAGTTGTAACGTTTAAATTAAAATCTTTAATAACACTTTCCACTTCCATATAAAAACTGTGTAGTATGTGGTATACGCAATATTTTCATTTAAGCATATGCCTAAATTGATTTGGTCAGTTGTCCCATGATTTTTTTTAAACATTTAATTCGACTACAATTTTTCGCTGTCGAGCTCAAGGTGAGTTTTAAAATCAGCTAGACCTAGGTAATCGACTAATCATATTATATTCATTTTTATTATTTGGTTACAATATTCTATCACATTAGATTTTGTGCTCCTTGAAGTGGAAACACTTGGACCTGGGAAAAATGCAAAAAGAAAATCTAAAGAAATTAACCCCGTGTTTCATAATCTCTACTAGTGACAGGAGGGCTGGTAAATTTTTACTGAGAGATTCGGAATTGCGATTCAACGGGGAAATTGCCCCAACATTCCACGCACTATTCCACGCGGACATGATGTATACCGCAATTGTCTATAAATGAATATTGTTTAAGGTTTAAAAAATCCAAATTGGCTCCAAAAGTTAGTGGATGGAATTTTCCATTAAATTCAAGTTATAATTACAAAATACTTTATTAACTACATCGAATAGATTCTACACATCAATCCCTCGCATTCATTTTGTCGAAAATCTAATGATTACCATTAATTACTAAAAAGGGTCAAATGATTACTAGAAGGGTGCATATTTCAAATTCCTCTTTGATCTATCCCTCAAGGGCTATTAAATCAACGCTTAATTAGTTTGACAATACATCGATGGCCCTTCATTTTGTTGCTAGTGATTAAAGAGATATGTTAAAATTGTCATTTCAGATATCCTAATTTTTCAGTGCTTAAAGATGCAAACACTGGAAGAAGTTTATAATGTACCATTTTATTTTCAATTATATGAGATTTAAAGCAGACGTACTTTTAACGTCATGCTGCTTCAGAGTTTGATCGAAATATTTTCCACTATACCTTATCATTATCATCATTACAGCCCATTCAGTCCACTGCTGGACATAGGCCTCTACAAGTTTACGCCAAAAATAACGTGAACTCATGTGTTTTGCCCATAGTCACCACGCTGGGCAGGCGGATTGGTGACCGCAGGGCTGGCTTTGTCGCACCGAAGACGCTGCTGCCTGTCTTCGGCCTGTGTATTTCAAAGTCAGCAGTTGGATGGTTATCCCGCCATCGCTCGGTTTTTTAAGTTCCAAGGTGGTAGCGGAACTGTGTTATCCCTTAGTCGCCTCTTACGACACCCACGGGAAGAGAGGGGGTGGCTATATTCTTTAGTACCGTAGCCACATGCTATGCCTTAACTCAATGAATATTTATTTATTTATTTATTTATTAATACTTTATTGCACAACACATTAAAGAATTGTACAAAAGGCGGCCGCAGATGTTTGTAGGTGTGCAATATTAACTATTAGTAAAATATAATATTTATGGAATATAAAAAATATTATCAGCCCTTTTATTTCATCCAATTATACTTTACTTAACAACAGGTCTCAATGAAATCTAGATGAGATCGAATCAGATAACTTAAGTTTTTGACGTAAAAGAGCGATCCGGGCATGAATTATCTTCATCTTATCGACCACCTTGAAAGCTCTTAAACTGCTCAATTATTGTTATATAACTATATATTGCGATGTTTCCAAGTATCATAGAAAACTTTCAAACTATATTGAATCGATATAATCGATTTGGTCTAATTAATGAAAAATAGACGGTAGATGTTTTTAACTGACTTCAAAAAAGGAGGAAGTTAAAAATTTCGATCGTATATATATATTTCGTATATATATATGTCTATCTTCGTCGTTTTTGAACCGATTTTGATAGTTCTTTTATTGTTGGAAAGGAGATATCCCAAGGGTGGTACCGTAATAAAGAAAAACAGGATCTGATGATGGAATCCCAGAAAAAACGAGAGAAACCCTCGAAAGTCGTAGTGACGACTAGTGCGTTTGTTAATTTTTTTCGTCTACTTACGTTCTATTACTTGTCGATATAATCGAAGTCGGTTTTTTTTCGTTTGCGAGCAAATGCAATTATATTTATCATTACAGAAGCTTGATATATTGTTTCAAACAAAATCACTTTAAGTAAAGGTTGTTGACATTTGACTAAGCCTTCTTTTATCATACCAACATAAATATCATTATTACTACGTCAATCCTAGTGAAATCTAAATAACCATATGGTTATTTAGATTGATGATTAGTATGTCAAAAAAATTATAATTGATTCATCTTTTTTGAAAATGTATTAAATAGTTTAAAATATTTAAGTAATCATTCAAACGGTTAACCGTTTATAACGTTACATAAGTACAATAGAAATTAATGGTCTTAAAATAAGAAAAAAACAGCGTAAGGAAACAAAAGAAATGGCCGAGATTGATGTCGGCAATTTAGAATCCAGTGCTGAGATTAAAAGAATTCTCCGTAAAGCACTTACTTATTTAGCAACCTTATCCCGTTTTATTTACTTTGAAATGGTTAAAAATTACTATTTCCACGGGATAATTGGAGTTAAATCTGCCGGTATATACATCTTTTCGACGCTTTGCCAGTTTCGTTATTTATGGTTAGTTGAAAAATATTCGCTTTCGGATAAATTATTTGTAAGATTTACGTAAATTGAGTTTAATTTCCTTACACGTTTATACATTACTAGCTTTTACCCGCGGCATTGCTCGCATTGAATTTTTTTTTTGTATTAAAAAGTATCCTATGTTACTTCTAATACTTCCAAGAATATGTGTACAAAGTTTCATGATGATCGGTTAAGTGGTTTTTGTGCGAAAGCGTAACAAACAAACTTACATTCACATTTATAATATTAGTCGGGACTAGCTCTTACCCGCGGCTTCGCCCGCATTGGTTTTTTTTTAATAAAAAGTATCCTATGTTACTTCTTATACCTTAAGAATATGTGTACAAAGTTTCGTGATGATCAAAGTAGGGATTGATATGTGGTTTTTTAATGAGAATCAAATTTAGTTCAGAGCAAGCGATTAAGTGATCACCTAACTAATTTTCCTCATCAGAAGAGCTATTACGGTTATTTGTAAATGTATAAATGGTAGAGAATGTAGACTGCATGGGGAAGAGAGAGAAGGATAGAGGAGAATTTATGACTAAAATCTCTGTCTCTTTCTCTATTTTTAGTACAACGATTCAGTCTGCAACATCCCACTGGTGGACATGGGCCTCTTTCTCCATGGAGAAGGATTGGTGCTGTACCCTACTATGAGTAACGATCACTATCAGATATTTATGATAACATCCGGGACCGACTGTTCTCCTGACGTGCTCTCCGAGGCACGGTGGGGGGACTCACTATGACAGATATTCAAACCGAAGAGAAATATTTGTACAAATACAAATATCCATCCCGAGCGGGAATCGAACCCGCAAACCGTCGGTGCTTTAGGCGACTACACGCACCATTACACCAGGGCGCTTATTATTTTTAGCATTAGTAGAAACTAATCACGGCTGTAAGAATTATTTTCTTTGTAAATAATATGTGAAATTAATTTGTCAGCTTTAAGATTGTTGACTAACATCTTTTTCTTACATGGAATTTAGATAACATAAATTAGTATGTCAAATATAAGTATTAATTATAATTTTTTCAGCCAGGAACGTTGTCGGAACCACCTGAAACAAATTTACGCACAAATTTTCTTTCAAACTATTAAAATACAGAAACTATAATTTTAAATATATTTACTACTAGCTGACCCGGCGAACTTCGTATCGCCTAACACAAACTTGATCGTATGGTATTAAAGTTCAAATTGACTTTTAAGTATTATCACAAATCTTTTGTATGGGAGTATAAAAAGTGTTGTTTTTAGACTTTTTCAGGAAAATTATAATTTTTTTTTTAGAATTTTTCTCTCCGTAAGAACCATCCTCGTACTTCAAGGAACATTTTAAAAAAAGAATTAGCGAAATCGGTCCAACCGTTCTCGAGTTTTGCGCTTAGCAACACATTCAGCGACTCATTTTTATATTATAGATTTACTATATATCGTTACACACGTACCTATAATATGTTAAAACAGGTTACTTACTACAAGGTCATTTCTCTTGCCCGTGTGTGATTAAATTTTACAAATATTTTTTCAACTGTATGTTAATGTCATCATCGTTGCAAAACGATCTTTTAAGATACGTCATAATTAGGTCAATCATAAGTCATTCGTCATTAGTCAGTCATTTAGTCATGAATTCGCTTAACGTCTTAGTTGAGGAACGAAAAAAAAACCTCGGCATATTTATTTTAATATAATAAACTACCAATTACAAATGTTTTCTGTTTAATTTGATGCGGTAACGTAATTGTTTCTCCAAGTTATTAAACGAGATCGAAAACGAGAGTTATATCCTGAGCCGTGTTTTCCTGGAGTTGTGCCAACTTTAGTCGGAACGTATTAGAACCTCAGCTTGTAACAGCAAGCTAACACAACATTACCCACATAATAAAACTCTTAGCCTCATATAGCAGATATAAAACGCGTTATAAGTTTTAATTACAGGTACTAAGTTGAAAGTAAATTTTTGGAACAATGTAACAGCTGAAGAAACAAGTTTGGTACTATAGTTATGTCATCGTTAACGACCAGTCGATGATATGACTGGTATCTGCAGTTTTTGTAATTAGCTAATTAGATAGTAACCTAATGGCGTTAGGTATTGTTAGGGTATTATGAAAACGTTGAAAATGCTTAACATTTGAATATAAAAACTGATGGTCTGCTTCATTTTAAAACCATCGTTTCATCAGTGAAAAGACACGTTTTTAGCTATAGCAGGTCTGTTATTATGAATAGTTCACTCACTTGAGCCTATCGCAGTCCACTTCTGGACATAAGCTTCTACAAGTTCGCACCAAAAATGGCGTGAAATCGTGTGTGTTGCCCATAGTCATCACGCTGGGTAGGCGGGTTGGTGACCGCAGGGCTAGCTTTGTCGCACCGAAGACGCTGCCCGTCTTCGGCCTGTGTATTTCAAAGCCAGCAGTTTGATGTTTATCCCTCCATCGGTCAGCTCTCTAAGTTCCAAGGTGGTAGTGGAACTGTGTTATCCCTTAGTCGCTTCTTACGAAACCCACGGGAAGAGCTGGTGGCTCTATTCTTTACTAATATAAATATTATAAAGCTGAAAAGTTTTTGTTTAAACGCACCAATTTCAGGAACTACTATTTCAAATTAAATAATTTCTGTGTTGTAATTCTTTCTGTGTCGGCAGTCACTTTCCCGAGGAAGACTATATTATAACAACACGAGTGAAAATGCAGGTCACTGTTGGTTATGTTCAAAATTATATACGTAGTTAACAATTCAAAATACTGTAAATACACCAGCGCGAAAAATTGGTATAGATTGACCAACAAGAACTGAATAGTACCGCGAAATGTCGAAATTGAATTTACATTTCCCCGTTAAACAGATAATAGTATTATAGAAAAAAATTTCAGCTCACCAGCGAATTGAAATAACCATCACGATCATAATCCAACCTGTAATAGCCCAGTGCTGGGTATAGGCCTCTTTCTCCATGTAGAAGAAGGATCAGAGCTTAATACACCACGCTGCTCCACTGCGAGTTGGCGGATATGTTTCCTACTATGAGTAACGATCGCTATCAGATATTTATGATAACAACCGGGACTGACAGCTTAACGTGCTCTCCGAAGCACGGTGGGGAGACCCACAAGGATAGACATCCAAACTGGAAAGTAATATTTATAAATACAAATATCCATCCCGAGTGGGAATCGAAGCCGCAAACCACCGGTGTGCAGGCAGCGACACGACATACGCACTACAACACCAGAGCGGTTGCAATATAAAATAAATCTTCATGTAATTAGACCGATCGTGGTAACCTGGTCTCGTAATGCTTGTATAGTTGTATTTGGCAACAATCCAAAGCAATAACGCTTACTCAACGCTTTCATTTTGATTTTACGGGATAGTTGTAGCCAATCAAGGAGCTTTGTTCGAGAGAATGGAATGTAACTGATCCGAAAAGTTCTTCAACTGGTACTGTTTCTCAAAAATTTATTCTTGGTGTTCAGTCTATTCGGCGAAAATTTTAATAACAAAAAAAGTAGAAAACATTTTTTAAAGTTCTACAGAACGCTACTTATCGTAGTCAAGTCATCATTATTACAGCCTATACAGTCAACTGCTGGACATAGGCCTCGACAAGTTTACGCCAAAAATAACGCGAACTCATGTATTTTGCCCATAGTCACCACGCTGGGCAGGCGGGTTGGTGAACGCAGGGTGGGCTTTGTCGCACCGAAGACGCTGCTGCCCGTCTTCGGCCTGTGTATTTCAAAGCCAGCAGTCGGATGGTTATTCCGCCACCGGTCGGCTTTTTAAGTTCCAAAGTGGTAGCGGAACTGTGTTATCCCTTAGTCGCCTCTCACGACACCCTCGGGAAGAGAGGGGTTGGCTATATTCTTTAGTACCGTAGCCATAAAGTACAGTAGTAGTCAAGTAAGTGCATTCTATTTAAGAACTCAGCAGAGTACTACTGCGTGCAAGGGATATATTGACAAGAAAAAAACTAATCTTTTTTAGGGTTCCTGTCAAGACCCTTTGTCTCAGGAACGCGTAGAGGTATCAAGCTGAAATTTATATCAAATACTCAGGTCTACTGTCCCTTATAGCTGTAAAAAAATCAAACTTCTAAGCTAACGAAATCAAAAGATAGTTTAGTTTATGTTACAAGGTTTCGACACTCGCTAGGGAATAAAAACCTACAGGGTACTTACCGTGAACTCAATCAATCTTGAAATTTGGTACGCAGCAACGTCTTATACCACAGATAAAGAAAACATTGTTAAAAATTAAAATTTTTAGTTATATCATAAAATATTTTTTCCCTCCTCCCTTGGATCCTCGGTGCGCGAGTCCGACTCGCACTTGGCTGGCTTTTTTAATTATCCAAGTATTTTTATTCTTCGTCGTATTCTTTTATGATTTTACATTTTACATTTAAAAATGGTATTTTATTGATTTGTCCTTATTTATAACAAAGACTTTTATTACGACGAAATTTTATGCGTATAATTAATGTCCAAAAGGCCTTGAATCAAACATTTTATGATTTACGGATTCGTCGATAAGTTAAATTGTATAAAATTTATATAAACGTTCTCCATAAGCAACGTAATAATTTTTCGAACCGCTCAAAACTTAGACCTATCGCTAAATTACTTTATCTAGTCTAATTTGCTTAATATACCTTTCGCAATCACCTGTAACATCCTACTACTGGGTATGGGCCTCTTTTTCCATGTAGGAGAAGGATTGGAGCTCAGTCCAACTCGCTCTCCACTGTAGTTTGGGGATATGTTCTCTACTATGAGTAACGATCACGATTAGGTATTTATGATTACAACCGGGATGACGGCTAAACTGCTCTTCGGGGCACGGTGGGGAGACCCACATGGACAGAGATCTAACGATTCAGCCTGTAACATTTCACTGCTGGGCATAGGCCTCCTTCGCTATGTAGGAGAAGGATCGGAGCTTAATCCACCACGCTTCTCCACTGCGGGTCGGCGGGTAGACATCCAAACCGGAAAAAAACATTTCTACAAGTAAAAATATGTATCCCGAGCTAGAACCCGCAAACTGTTGCTGTTTTAGGCGATTACTCACACCACTACACCAGAGCGGTCGTTGTACAGCTTTATGAAAACAAATATCTTTCAGATATAATTGTGAGAAAAGCTTTATAAATGCCAATGTAATTTTATACGAATATTTATACAAATTTGTTCTTTTCTTTCTTATCTGGAAATTTGTTTTTGTGGGACCTGCTTCAAAACCAACTTGCTTCAAAACCAACGGAAAACCAAGAAGAAACGCCCTGAATACCTGAAAACAATCGTCGATCTTGGTAAGAAAATAATCCGCAAAACCTAAGTAAAATAACGTCGTATATTAAGCTACAACCCATCTATTATATACAGTGGCGTAGTGAGCTTAAATTGCGTCTGGGGCTCAATAACTGGGGCTCCTTTTAAGCCCCCCCCCCCATTCGAAAACCATATAATATGTCCAGCAATTATTTTGTTTTGCGGATCACTTGGGGTCTTCCTCCTTGCCCCCCCCTCCCCCCACCCTACGCCACTGATTATATAAGACCTTTGAATGACCTTGATCTAAATCGAATTAAATTAACATAGGAACATAGGTCAAAGTACATGCAAAAATAAAGAATTCACGTTTAAAAACAAGACAAAATTCGAGTAATAAAAAGCGACGTGGTAGCGTTAAATATATATAATACATTAGATAGAAAACACGTTGAGAAGCACCCTTTCGGCAATAAAACCGGTATTTCAAACATGTCTGGTAATAAACTCAAGTCTCGAGCAACACTTTAAAAGCAGACGTCGTAATCTTATAGACACGATGCCGCTACCTATAATATTCATATCCATGAATTCCCAAAAGTGTTTTCCGTTTATTGTACGAATTATATGAATGA
This sequence comes from Melitaea cinxia, assembly GCF_905220565.1. NCBI lineage: Eukaryota > Metazoa > Arthropoda > Insecta > Lepidoptera > Nymphalidae > Melitaea > Melitaea cinxia. Next base: position 2,019,680 of record NC_059409.1, on the reverse strand, counting down.
AAATGTAAAGGAAAGCCTTGTTTTGCTTTACTAATGTTTGAGGTTTTGATATTTCATAATGTATTTTATGTACTCGTTGAATGATTAACTAGGTAAATAAAGTATTGTATAGTCTTCTAATTGTTAAATATTATAATTTTTATTTGAATTATAAATTAATTTGCAATATGAAAAAGTATGTGTCTCAGGTCTGACGCACGACTGGAGTTTACTCCTTCAGATCGACTGTCTAAATAGGCACGAAAAAGCCTTACTAGTCTAAGAAAAAGATTAGTTTCATATCAAATGGTAAATAAACGAATCAAATAACGCCATCTATTGGAACCCTATTGGGTTACGAGAAACGTAACGAGGTCATTCGTTTAGTAGATTTTATTTTTAATTTTTTCACCAGGGGTCTAATATGAAAATCGATTTTTAAGGAGTAACTCCAAAAAAAATAATAATGAAAAATAAAATCATATCTTTTATATCAGCCAATAACTTAAAACTTTTTTTTTTAATGTTTCAATCAACATCTATCTCAGTATTGATGAAGAATTATTATTATTGAATACACTACGCACAATTAGAAACAGTAAAATGTATGTGTTTAATAGCAGTATGTATCACTTTAAAATTCTTCGAATAATTTATTATTAGCATATCATCAATAAATTTATGCTCATTAATAAGTAATCAAAATTAAAATCAACTTCATTAAAATAGCCTTCAAAAGCACTTTCGAATCGTCATTTTACAAATTAAAATTTTAAAGTGATTGGTTATATTATAAGAAAGCCACCATCGGCAAGAAGCTCCGCAGTTAATCTTTCGAAAACAATGTCGATGATCAAACATGGCTAATAATGGCTAGAGGAGCTACCAAATGGTAGCTCCTCTAGCCATTCCAAACTCTATCACCTCGCATAGAATTCACCTGGAACGCAGCTATATTTCCTCGAAGCAAAATGTAATTAATCAAAAAACTTTTCAGAACTCCCGTCCCCTTGAAGGCGTCTAGAATGTCTCGGCATGTCCCGCATATTTTTCTAAAGAATTCTGTTTTTGACAAGTGTAAATGCTTCAACAATGGTAATTGAAGCTATTTTCCGGTTTTTTCCAGACAATATTTTATCCTATAAATATAGAATTTTAGTGTAAATATAGACTATGTTGCTATATCGATAATATACTATATGTTTAGGTATATACCTACTCCTAACAATTTACCTATCAACCTCCATATGCCTCCTCTTTCTCCATGTAGGAGAAGAATCAGAGCTTAATCCTCCACGCTGCTCCAATGCGGGTTGGCTGATACTATGAGTGAACAATCAACCGGGATCGACGGCTTAACATGCTCTCCGAGGCACGGTGGGGAGACCCACAAGCACAAACACACAGACCACGGCAAACTTCTGTATGACCAACACAAATGTTTGTCATGTGCGGTGATCAAACCCGCAACCGCCAGCGCAGCAGCCACAAATCAGTGCTGTGACCGTTGCGCCAATGCGTCGTTTCTAAATAAGTTTTTTTTTATATCACTAGGTCGGCAAACAAGCGTACGGCTCACCTGATGATAAGAAATTACCGTAGCTTATAGACGCCTGCAACACCAGAAGCATCGCAAGCGCGTTGCCGACCAAATCCGCAATCCCCCCAGGAGCTCTGGTCACCTTACTCACCAATAGGAATACAATACTGCTTGAAAACAGTATTATTTAGCTTTGATCTTCTGTAAGGTCGAGAGACTACCCCAGTTGGGCTGCTCCATAATTTGAGCAGGATATTCCTGCTGTGCCCTACCTCAGTTATATTGTGTGGGACTAACATTCTAATAATTTAAGAGACTTGAAAAAACGTTTTACAAATGACGATCGTTTAACTAAAATTGAATTACGCGATTTTGAGCAGGAGCAGTTAATTTATATTATTTTAGTGGATAATAATAATTATATTTACTTTTTTTTAAGTCATTGTCGAATTATATTGTTCAAGGTTACATTTATTAGTACAAGATAATTCTTACTACTTATTATTATAATTATACTATAATATAATAAACAATATATGTGCAAATAACACTAAAAAACTAATTGCATTTATTTGAAATTGGCTGTGCCCCAAGGTCAGAACCGCGTTAATTTGAGGAAAAAACGAAATGGACTATCCAACAAAAAAATAATAATTTTCGATTCGAATTAGTAGCTTCAGAGATTAACGCGTCTAAAGAAATATATAAAAAACATATAAAAAAACATTAAAAAAAACATTAAAAAACATATATAAAAACAGCTTTGTAATATTAGAAACGGATATTTTTCAAATAGCCTCGGGAATCAGACGATAGCTTCACATTGTTCTCCAACTTTACCGGATCTGAGACCTGTGAAATACATTTTTATTTTATTTTATAGTTTATAAAAGCAGTATTAGATTCGGTTTTTTTTTTCACTAATATTTTCCCTTGTCTAGTTCCGTTAATACTGAATTCGCATCCTGTTCTGGTTCCCCTGAGTTATCATTGAATGTGTTTAATCTTACTCCAATAGTTTTTAAGTAATTTTAGTTTCACCCTATTTTGAATATTATCGTTTTTACTTCATGAGAAGCCGATGTGACATGTGTTTTATTCAAAACAGAATCGCCTTTTTGACACTTCTAAAATTGACATTCACGATAAAAATCAAAAACAGTTAAAAAACTATTGTTAATTAAATTTAAAATCATAATTTTAAAATATAGTATAGTATGTCAAAATATCAACAGTGGTATAAACAGTGGGTATTAAACAGTCTGACGAACGTAGCCTTAAGCATTACAACCTTAAACTACTTTAATGTATCATAGCGAAGATAAGTGCGAGATTAATCATATTGATAAATACACAGACAAAATGCCAACAAGCTGACATTAATATTCCTAGCTGGTAGCTCACAGGTGCTTTGAAACTTATTCTGAATAACTTGGGATCGCCGTCGTCTTGATGTCACTGGCGGGTCGCCAGACGGTGTTATTCTGATATAACCTAGCCGACCTGTCAACCTTTAAGATGTATAAGAGAGAGAGTTTTGACCAATTTTAATTTTTGTTTAGATAATTAGTGCTTGTTCCTGTATGATTCTTTGCTCACAAATCACATCTCAAAATAAAAATTAAATGAATAAACGGTAATAGTTTTCTTTTCTGTTTTCTATTTATAATAATTTTTACCTGTAAATATACATATAAATATCGCACATGACACTCAATATTAACTCGGATTTCTACTTTGTAAACAATTTCCCTATTTAATAGAGTTTTATGTTATATTATATTACTAGCTGACTCCGCAACGTTGTTTTGCCATATATGTTGTTAACCCCCTTCATCCCCCCCCTTATAATTTAGGGGTATGAAAAATAGATGTTGGCCGATTCTCAGACCTACCCGATATGCACCCAAAATTTCATAAAAATCGGTCCAGCCGTTTTGGAGGAGTATGTTAACTAGCATTGTAACACGAGAATTTTATATTATAAGATTCCCCAAATTTAATAGATCCAAATATTAGCTCCTCCATACCCACAAACAAACTCAACAACCTTATCTTATTTAATATAAAACTTACTTTTAAGAAGTGTGTGTACTTATGTACACACGTAAGAAGCTATACTTCAATGGCTAGCTAACTTGACGTTGCTAACTACTTCTTCATTGACTGGCTAACTTCAAAAATTTACTCTCATCATTTTGCCCGAATGCGCCAAAAAAGTATAACTTCAAAAATGATGTATTTCATGTCTAAATTTTTTTACAATCTTTATATCTATAATAATATATATAAAAGCGAAAGGTCACTCACTCATCACGAAATCTCCGAAACTATAACACCTACAAACTTGAAATTTGGCAGGTAGGCTCCTTATAAGACGTAGGCATCCGCTAAGAACGGATTTTACGAAACTCGACCCCTAAGAGGGTAAAACGGGGGTTGCAAGTTTGTATGAAAGTCCTATGTTTTTGAAGTAAGAGACTTGAAATTTAAAATTTATACTCTATAGATGGTGAAAAGGTGTCCAAATAATGTATTTTTAGAAATACACTCCCTTTTGGGGTTAAAACGGGGGATGGTAGGTTGACTCATTCATCACAACATCTCCGAAATATAACACCTACAAACTTGAAATTTAGCAGGTAGGCTCCTTATAGGGCGTAGACATCCGCTAAGAACTAATTTTACGAAATTCGACCCCTAAGGGGGTAAAACGGGGGTAGGAGGTTTGTGTGAAAGTCCCATGTTTTTGAAGTAAGAGACTTGAAATTTAAAATTTATGCCTCATAGATGATGAGATGGTGTCCAAATAATGTATCTTTAGAAATCAACTTCCTTTTGGGGTTAAAACGGGGTATGGTAGGTTCACTCACTCATCACAAAATCTCCGAACCTATAACACCTACAAACTTGAAATTTAGCAGGTAGATTCCTTATAGGGCGTAGACATCCGCTAAGAACAGATTTTACGAAACATGACCCCTAAGGGGGTAAAACGGGGGTTGAAAGTTTGTATGAAAGTCCTATGTTTTTGAAGTAAGAGACTTGAAATTTAAAATGTTCGCTCTTTAGATGGTGAGAAGGTGTCCGAATAATGTATCTTTAGAAAGAAACTCCCTTTTGGGGTTAAAACGGGGGATGGTAAGTTGACTCACTCATCATGAAATCTGCGAAACTAGACCAACTTCAAATTCGAAATTTGGCAGGTAGATTTCTTATAGGGCGTAAACATCCGCTAAGAACTTATTTTACGAAACTCGACCCTAAGGGGATAAATGGGGGTTGGAAGTTTGTATGAAAGTCCTATATTTTTGAAGTAAGAGACTTGAAATTTAAAATGTATGCTCTATAGATGGTAAGAACGTGTCCAAATAATGTATCTTTAGAAATCAATTCCCTTTTCGGGTTCAAACGGGGGATAGTAGGTTGACTCACTCATCACGAAATCTCCGAAACTATAACAGCTACAAACCTGAAATTTGGCAGTTAAGTTCCTTATAGGGTGTAGACATCCGCTAAGAACAGATTTTACGAAACTTGACCCCTAAGGTGATAAAACGGGGGTTGGAAGTTTATATGAAAGTCCTATGTTTTTTAAGTAAAAGACTTGAAATTTAAAATGTATGCTCTATAGATGGTGAGGAGGTGTCCAAATAATGCATCGTAATCTATATATATATATAAAAGAGAAAGATCACTGACTCACTCATCACGAGAACCCAAAAACTGCTGGAGGGTCCATCCATCCAGGATGGATAAAGATGAAATTTGGCAGAGAGGTAGATTATAGTTAGTAGACGTCCGCTAAGAATGGATTTTGCGATATTCCACCGCTAAGGGGGTTTAGTTGGGGTTGATAGTTTGTATGAAACATATACAGCAGCTATAAGTTCGTCGATAGGTTATTTATACTGCAGCCTGAAAATAAAACTAAGAATGTGGTGTATAGAGAGGTTTTATAAAAACAACTATTAAATTATATTAAATTGTGCCTTTTAAAAAGTTACTCAGTGTAATAAGCATTTCAAGTGACTGAAATAAAAAAATAGTTTGCGTTAAACATCTTAGTAGTAATGCATATCTTCATAACCAAGCGGATGTAGTCGCGGGCAACAGTTGGTGTATTATAAAACAATGCCCCCAAAAGTGTATGTGATCGATTTCCTCAAAATCTACTGAACGGATTTTCATGCGGTTCAAGAGGAAGGTTTACGGAACAGCTAAGACGATTTTAATGAGAGTTTCACTGGAAGTTTGCCGGGAAAACTTTGTGAAACACTGATTTCAACGCGGGCGAAGCCGCGGGCACAGCTAGTATATATATATTTCTTGTGTGCGTTGTATGTCACTGAACTCCTCCTAGATAGCTGGACGGATTCAGATAAAATTTTTTGTGTGAGTTCAAGGGTATTCGAGGATGGTTTAGATTCACAATTTGGTCCACTGGAAAATATTTATTTAACTAATTTTTCTTTTTTTTTTATTTATTTTATTTATTTAATTTTGGAATGTTTTACATTGGATCCGTTAGACTGCGCTACCATCGCAGCATCAAATATTATATATTATTCTATTCTAATTTCAGTTTGTCCCGACAGTTGGTGCTGCGATCAAATTAAGAAAAATATTTGAAATTTTGTCTTATTGCAAAACAACGTTTGCGGGGTCAGCTATTATGTATATTATAAGTTTCTTCTTAACTCTACAAGATTAGTATTAAAAAAACTCCAAGAATTATTCCCAGAATAAGCCTTCGAGATAACCGCGCCTCGCGTCAGCTAGCGTAATTTTGACAAGTTTAAAATTTCGCCCTCTGCCTGTCACTTTGACACGTACCGTTTCTTGTTAGTCGGTTCATACCCTTATTTTGTAGCCACACAATTTTGTACCTTTCAAACTTACTTCTTAATTTATTCTCGACTTGAATTACTTGTAATAAGTTATTTGTTGCCATCTTTACTCTCCTCAATTTTGATGTAAATTGTTGTTTTATGATTTTATATTATTCTATTTACCTTTTTAATTTCAAACTTCGTACTGTACATTGTTGATCAAGTGTTCATCTGGTTCTTACTTAATACTATCGCAAAATCTGTTCAGTCCTTTTTTTTCAAACAGAAATAAAGTCCGTTAATTTGAATACATTCAGGCTTCCCCATTTAATGGAATTTTTTGACTGAAATATTATGACTCAAATTTGAGAAATGACAACAAAGTACAATTTTACTTAATACTTATTTGAAAACAATAAAATATAATAGAAAAGGAATAAAAAGACAAAACACCAAGTTACTAACTGCAACGAGGTATTGATTGTAATATATGATAGTAACAACGATACTCTGCTAAGATATTTAAAAATATACTCATAATACGACACTTAATACGAGTGTGCTTTAGACCACACGACTGAAGTAAAACTTCTTTAGTGCCAACTTATATTTCCTTCTCAACTTCCGTTCGCCTCGACCGATCACAGTTTTCGTAACGCTCCCGTCACGCATTCACCAGCTTACTCCCCAAGTCAAACGTGCGTAGAGAAGTTTTACTTCAAAAATACTCGTACGAGTTATCATTATACTAATTTTTTCAATAGTCGTGTAAAAAAATTCCGAATAAACCCTTGGTACCCTTGTCCAGAAGGTATTTTTCAATTATATTTTTTATACTTCGATACTGACCGCCCACACTCCCTCGCCTTCAGGGTATGTTAGGGTTGATAAACCAATTTTCCAATTAACTTTGTTCATACGCACGTGAGGTTATAACGATGTTGAGCGATGAGGGAAATTTATTTACAGTCGCATGATGGATAGATTTTTTAAGGATAATCATTTTTGTAAGCTAAGTAATTTCAGTCAGTGACGCGTTTGCGCAACGGTCACAGCACTTGTTTGTGGCTGTTGTACTGGCGATTGCTGGTTCGATCCCCGCACATGAAAACCTTTGTATTGGCCAAACAGATGTTTGCCGTATTTGTGCAGTCTTTGTGGGTCTCCCCACCGTGCCTCGGAGAGCACGTTAACCCGTCGATTGCGGTTTTTATCAATACACTTGATAGCCATCGTTCAGATAGTAAGGAATATATACGCCAACTCGCATTGGAGCAGCGTGATGGATTAAGCTCTGATCCTTCTCCTACATGGGGAATGATGCCTATACCCAGCATGGGATATTACAAGCTGAAGCGTAAGTCATTTCAGTCATATCGCACTTACTCGCGCGTACTCGACATGACGATACACAAGAATTTTTTTTTTATTACTGAGTTGATTGTATCACACTGAGCCTATCTTCGCATAAGAGAAGAATTGAATCTAAATCAACCACACTGCTCTTCTGTTGGTCGCTGTCAGATTACAACGGTAATGGCCAATAAAATAATTAAAAAAAGTTAAGAAGAATAAGATTGTGTTGTGGTATTGACAACTTTGATAAATTAACTGGACCTGATGACTAAATAATGAAAACAGGAGCATCTCGATTTGGCAAGTCAAATAGTATATTTCTATGGTGAGTTAGGTAACAAAAGGGCATTTCTAGAAGCTCTACCTTGCTAATATATTCTGGAGATGTGCTAAGTTTTTAGAAGGTGCAGAGGGTCGGCGATGGTCCTGGTGAGCAGGTGTACTGGACTTAGGTAACCGATTACAATCAGATCATCATCAAAATTAAATATTTTCTACTACCTAGAATAGATATTGTACCTAGAATTGGTCGAAGAGTTTACCTTCCTTTATTTATCTATTACTAGCTGACCCGGTGAACTTCGTATCGCCTAACACAAACTTTATCGTATGGTATTAAAGTTCAAATTGACTTTTAAGTATTATCACAAATCTTTTGTACAAATCTTGAGTATAGAAAAGTGTTGTTTTTAGACTTTTTCAGGAAATTTAAATTTTTTTTTTGAATTTTTCTCTCCGTAAGAACCATCCTCGTACTTCAAGGAATGTTTTAAAAAAAGATTTAGCGAAATCGGTTCAACCGATCTCGAGTTTTGCGCTTAGCAACACATTCAGCGACTCATTTTTATATTATAGATTAGTGTTAAAATAGCGTTCTAACTGACACGCACTGCAACTAAAGGCGTGAGCGACTATTTTTAACCCTATGATAAATGAACTAGGAAATAAATCAAATGTAACAAAGACATACACTAAACCTCCGGTAATCGTTCCCCCTAAGGAAGGGTTAACAACGAAAACATTTTTCCGGACAGCACAAAGCACTTTGCGAGGCGACGTCAATCACCAACCGTTCCTAATTGGCGTTTTTACCCTACGACTATGACTTAGAACAAGATTGCTTTAGAAATGTTGTCGATAATTTGTCAAGACAAATGAAGGATTTGCGCAATGATCTCAATACTATTTGTTATATTAGAAGTTACGGGTGCGAACCTTGCTTATGATACTTGTTTGCTGTGATATATGTGTTTGCGTTTCATATGGTTCCCTGATAACTGATAGTCAACTATGGTCTGGCAGATATATATGTATATATTGTATATATATAGACTTACGCTCCTTATGGGTTGAAAAACAATTAACTTGAAATCGACGGTCGAACATTAGTTTTCAAGTTAAATTTTAGCTCATGCGCAAACTGTATATATTCCTCACCCTACTGTTTGTTACTTCTGTAACACTCTCTGTTCTTAGTGTAGCTCAACGATTACACGTCAGATGTGGCAGGCGGAAGTTATATTAATTCTTGGTTCCGTAGGGAATGGATTGCTGAATATAATGTTATTGTGAGTTCCCTTTGAAGTTACTTTTTTCTGTTTGGGTAAATGATGGCCGCGTGGGATTGATGTGTCTGAATACAGTTCAATTTTTTTTATAAGAATCCTACTAATATTATAAACGCGAAAGTTTGTATGTATGTATGTATAAGTGTATGGATGTATGGATGTATGTTCCTCTTTCACGCAAAAACTGCCGAATGGATTTTAATCAAAGTTTACAATAATATAGCTTATACATTAGAATAACACATAGGCTATAATTTTTAAAGATAGTGTGTGAATTTTCCAAAATATAACGATAATAGTCAAGTAAGTCGGAAAAAAAGTCTGCTATCTGCGAGCTATTCTGGCGTACGCTGCAAAAATTGAAGAGTTTACACGTATCCAATGTATAGGAGAAAATTTTATCTTGATTAGTCCCACGCAAAAGTCCGCAACAGTGTATATCTATCTTTTATGAGTAAGCCATTATCGCAAAAACAGTGAACCATAAATACAATAAAAGTTGATAATATATTTCTAATAGACATTTGGTAGTACCAAACTGATTTTTATGTCACAAAACCAATTTTGATGAATTTTGGTATAAAGATAGATATTGAGAAGATAATAAACTACTCGAAGTACTTACTAATCCTGCGCAGACTATTATCTATATATCAGAATACTATAAAAAACGAATATAATCTAATTTTGAAGACGTGGCTTCAATTTAACAATACGTAGGTATAACGAGCTGTTCTCTGAATATAGCAACTGTGCATAGACAACTGCGTATAAACGTATTCATTTATTTGTAAGTTAAACATTTTGGCTGTGTATGAGAGGGTTTTTTTTGGGGTTTCCATACTAAATAGTATTTTCTAATACAAATTATCCAATATCTTAATATTATGGACTAAAATTATTCTTATATTTACGAGTTCTTCATTCAATCTTCTCATTTAGAGACTTCGTAAACAATTTGCGGCCTGTGAGCCAAATAGACAAAATTAAACGGTATTTTCTAATACAAACTATCCAATATCTTAATATTATGGACTAAAATTATGCATTGCTTCATTTACGAGTTCTTCATTCGATCTTCTCATTTAGAGACAAAATTAAAAATGCCATAGTTTGATAATCAAATCGATTACAAAATCCCCTATATAAGTTTTTTTTTGTGTCTATTAAGTACAAAATCAGGTCGAATATAATAAGTAATTTGGCCGTAATTTTGACATATTTCATGTTGATACTGTGGCTTAAAGTTGATCCCTAACTTTCGTTAACTCACGTTAATCCTCACTCAACAATCAAGGAGTAAAAGGAACAAGGTAATGCGAAAAGAATGGCATTTCGTCACTTTTCGTCCAATGACTATAACGGTCTATGGAATATAAAGGATCAGATGAGTGAATACCTTTGCAAGTCATTTGCATAGATTCGCGACGTCTGCTATTACGATACCAAATTTGTTGATCAGTGATCAATCAGTAAAATTATAGTTTTCGAGGAAAAATAATAGTAGGTAAGTCAGAAATTATTATTTATTGAAATTATCAGGGAAACGATTTTAATACAGAATAGGTATAAACATCATTTCGGGTTTTTTTAATAGTCTATGCGTTTTTATAGACGATGCGTTGACGCAACAGTCACAGCACTAGTTTGTGGCTGTTGCAATGGCGGTTGCGGGTTCGATCCCCGCACATGACAAACATTTTTATTGGCCATATATGATGATCATTTTTGTCGCGTTCTGGGTGTTTGTACCGTCCTTGTGATTCTCCCCACTGTGCCTCGGATAGCTCGTTAAGCCGTCGGTCTCGGTTGTTATCTTGTACGCCTAATAGCGATCATTATTCATAGTAGGGAATATATCCGTCAACCTACATTGGAGCAGCGTAGTAGATAGGCTCTGATCTTCTGAGGCTGAAGCGTTTATAATTTATAAGTATTTCTGTTATTTAATTATCTTAGTTAACATCTCAACACATTAGCGTGAAATTTGAATGCATTTGTATATAACTCTTAATGCTGAGATCAAGGTAAAAACAAACTTTACTTAATAAATAAAACAACAGTAAGAAAAAAGGCATTTATCCCTATTTGTAACTCTACACTAAAACAGTACATTCGTTCTCTTATTTCATCCATTTTCCTTTTCTCTATATTTCCTGAAAAAAATGTATCTTTATAAAATAATAAATGTGGTTATGTTACCTAAACAACTATAGAGGAATGAAATTGTCAAACCCTAATCTCAATACAAGCGGTACACAATATGCCCCCGAGACTTTCGCGAACGATATTCGATATTCCCTCCCATTCTTATTCCTGAAGGTACCGCTGAAACATTATTATAAATACGTTGACTCGGTAGATTTTTTTTTAACTCTAGTTTTCCGAAAAAAATAGGAGATTCACGGTCTATTGTAAATGCATGCATAGGTTGTGAAATCTTGAATGCTGACGTTCAAATTACATTAAATAAAAGACTCACAATTATTGTGTCTCATTTCCAATCACTTCAGTTATTGTAAGTAGGCCAGTAGGCCATAAGTGTATATATAAGGTAACTAGGAAATGAGTGTTCATATATGATAACTAGCATATAAGTGTAAGTATAAACTTAGATAAAAATAGTAAAAGTATGTAAACAAAATTTAAAGAAATGTATATAGCTTCTACCCCTGGATCACTGTAAGATGAAAAAAAAAGAAAAAAAAATATATAATAATATATATATAATTAATTAATTTAATATATATATAATTAATTTATTTATTTTAATTTTAGTTAGCGTAACTTAAAAATTTTTGGTCGGTGGACTCACGTATGATTTAGAGATACTAAGCTTAGTTTAAGAGTCAATTAGTCCTCTATATGTAAAGTTGCATGTAAGTACCAAGTTATCGATATTAACAAACAAATAATTGGAATAACAAAAGCACGGGTATTATAAGCCTGTGGATATATATATTTTTATATTAAAAAAAAAATCACTTCAATCTATCGCAGTCCACTGCTGGACATAGGCCTCTCTGAGTTCGCGCCAAAAATGACGTGAGCTCATATATGTTGCCTATAGTCACCACGCTGGGCCGGTGGGTTGGTGACCGCAAGGCTGGCTTTGTCGCACCGAAGACGCTGTTGCCCCTCTTCGACCTGTGTATTTCAAAGTCAGCAGTTCTATGGTTTTCTGCCATCGGTCTGCTTTTTAAGTTCCAAGGTGTTAGTTGAATTGTTTTATGCCTTAGTCGCCTTTTACGACATCCACGGGAAGAGACATCTACTATCTCGACTCATTTCCAATAGCAACTGCATTGTCAAGCAGATTAGCTTTTATGAAAGTAATTATACTAGAATTTTATGCGCAGTCATTATAAATATATTACACACACAACAATGTATAAAGTAATTAACTTACTTATAGTAAAATATAGGTTTGCATAACCCATTAGATAATCCCAAATCTAGGGACGAAAGTTACTATCAGACCGAAACACGCTGAATATATCAGAAGATACTTAAGGTTACTTTACCCTTAAATCCATGAAGTTACGCAGTTCCTGTAGGTGATTCCAACTGTCAAACTTTAGATAGTTCCATACGTTCTTCGTCTGTGTCCCATGGGTCCGCCTTTGTTCTACGTACCCAATATTACGCGTAACTTGTTGAAATAAAATCCCGCTGAATTGTTTGTTGTTTACTTATAATCTTAAATTAAAATTACAATTCAAAACGTTATAGAAATTGTTATTTGAGGCATTTGTCTGAATAATGTTATTAAGGGGAACCCCTTTTTGTTTGTAATTGATATATTTTAAAATTACTGAATCGATTGGACGAGTTTGTCTCCATAAGATAGACATATTATCCTATTAGTGTGAAAAACTCACACTACGATATCTTAAAAACAACTTAACAACCGGGAGAGACACATAATCTAACCTTCTAATTTACGCTTCAGCCTCTAATATCCCACTACTGGGCATAGGCCTCTTTCCCCATGTAGGAGAAGGATCAGAGCTTAATCCACCACGCTGCTCCAATGCGGGTTGGCGGATATATTCCCTACTATGAGTAACGATCGCGATCAGGTGTATATGATAACAACCGGGACCGACGGCTTAACGTGCTCTCCGAGGCACGGTGGGGAGACCCACAAGGACTGCACAAACGCCCAGACCACGGCAAACACCTGTATGGCCAATACAAATGTTTGTCATGTGTGGGGATCGAACCCGCAACCGCCAGCGCAACAGGTACAATCCATGGCTGTGACCGTTGCGCCAACGCGGCGTCCTAACCTTCTAAACAAATAAATAAAATTGGAGTGTCTGTTTGTAATATTAAAATAACCCGCTTTTAACTAAATGGATTTCTACACAAATAAATTTTTTACATATACCAAATTGTACATTGTACATATACCAAAAGAGCATTTTTTAAAATCATTTTTCTCTGTCTGTCTCTCTGTTTGTTCCAGCTAATGTCTGAAACGGCTGGACCGATATTGACAGGACTTTCTTAGTAAGGAGTAACTTAGGCTAATTTTATTTTAGCGAACTAAAAATAATAATTTTTTTTTATATCCCACGCAGACGAAGTCTTTGGTACAACTAGTTTTAAATAAGAACTAACATTTACAGTTGAAACTTCAGTATTAATTGCTTTAATTTTTAAGTTTAATCTGCATATTAAAAGTTCTCGATAAATTAATATTATTATTTAATACACGGAAAATACCAACTAAATAAGTACAAAATGTTTTGACTAAAATAATTATTTTAATTTTAATAAGTAAGTTCTGAGATGAAGCCGCTATTCTAAGTGGTAACGTGATGTAAAGTGACATAACGTGACGTAACGTGATGAATACTTACGTGACGTGATTAAAAATGATAATGTTGATAGCTTAAGCCATAATGTGTATTTAAATTTTTGTACCTTCAATTAGTTGTGTTAATTTATTATGGCTCGGTATAAATCTTTCTTTGTGATAGGGAAGCTTCTGAATACTGCGCTGAATTTCAACAAAAAATATCCTGATACCTTACCGAGTAGGTTTTTTTTGAGGTTTTAGCGTAATGTGCGGCGCCGTAACGTGGACACTGATGAAGGTTCCACAAGTTTAAAGTTGCTTAACGTGCATTGGAACGAGCTATGCTTTACGATGCTTATCGTCTCGAGAGAACGATAGTAACTGACGTAGCCCACAGAATCAGCAAGTTGAAGTGGTAGTGGGCTGGTCACTTGTGTCGCAGGACCGATGGTCGTTGGAGCAGACATGTCCTGGAGTGGTGACCACGTGTTAGCAAATGCTGTGTGGGACGTCCGCCGGCCCGCTGGACCGACGATCTACGTAAGGTTTCTGGTGTAGGCTGGATAAGGATTGCCGAAAGCCGGGATGTCTGGCGCGAACTTGGGGAGGCCTATGTCCAGTAGAGTGCTATAAGCTGTAGTGAATGACCTGACTAACTGCGTGGTTAACAATTGACAGAAAATATTGTAAAGAAACTAAAAGAAAATGTCAATTTTAGAGTGTCTTTCAAAGAAATTTTGGAAATACATATTTTTAACATTTAAAATTATACTAAACCTATTGTTGTTACATTTTTTATTATTTTAAGTATTAATCCATAGCATATTATATCCATAGAATGTTATACATGATACTAAATAATGCACTCAAATAAACCGTGCTATTTAATATGCCATTTAACAATAGGGACGTTTCAACGTAGAATAGTTATTTAAAACGATCCCAGTTCATATTACATTAATGTCTAGGGGTCACAGAATTCAATGCAGGCCGCAATATCAAAATCCACGCTAAGCGGCTTACCGCCAGACAGTCTAGCCCTATGAGTTCTTTGCGAGGCTGGGAAAACGTTCGGGACTTTGGACATGGGGAAGATTGGCTGACAGGGATGATTAAAAACTTGAGTACATATATTGTGTGGTGATTTAAGCCCGGTTTCTTTATTATTAAATTATGAACACGAAATAGACCGGTTCATGATTAAATGAATAGTTAATTTGGATATTGAAATCGGCCTTTTAAGTAGCTGAGATAACTTCAGCCTATCGCACTCTACTTCTAGACATAGGCCTCCACAAGTTCGCGGCGAAAACGGCGTGAACTCATGTGTGTTACCCATATTCACCACGCTGGACAGGCGGGTGGGTGACCGTAGGGCTGGCTTTGTCGCACCGAAGACGACTTAGTCAATAGGATTCTTTAGTAGTGTCAAATTTGTTCGAAATTTATATCGCGTTAACAGATAAAGAAGGATAACGTAAGGTTATTTGGTTGCCACGAATGTTCTTAACTTCCGTGGCAACTTTACCGCGATTGTCTTCATATTAGTTAATTAGTGTAGAATCTTATCTAGCGGTAGCTTAATCAGATTCATTAAACTGATTCATGTATTCACTAATGAAGCTCATTGATTTGTAATTCCAATAAATATGTCACGATGATAGCATCTTAATTCTATTCATCGTGTTCGAGATAGCAAAATAACCAAATATAATGTGAACTAAAAGCTTTCGAAGCTTTAATCTGTCATTAGTGATGCTGAAAATTAAGTGCTTAATATAATTAAGGTGAATAAATATTTAAGTGTAACAGAAATTATAAATACAATGCAGAGGCCCTAACAAGAAGAAATATTTGTATACATAAAAGTTTATATATATTTTAACCATTTACTACTAACGATAACCCGTTGTAACCTTAGTTCACCTTAATAGAAGAAGAGATTAGTAACCAACAGTAGGATATTTAGAGCCAATTACAGTATCACACTGTAACAAGCAATTACGCCAATAGTCCGAAATAAAGGAAGAAATTAAGTAAACAGTAATTTCATTGAATTGAACACCACTATTTAGTTGAAGGCGTCTACAAGACGTTTACAGGATTGTAGGCTTATAAAGCCGAGCCTACGAAGACGAGACGAATGGGGAGGCTTAATTGAAACTTAGCGCCTGTTTCCATTACTTTCAACCGACTTTTTAATGCCCTTGTTTATGAGTGTATGTCAGACATAGGTTTTCAAAGGCGCATTCAAATTTGAATAATATTGATACAAAATGGTTTGTTTAAACTCTTCGACTCTCCTCTCTACTGAAGGTTTCCTTGTTGTGATTATCATTTTCCTAATTAATCAAGTTCGTTAAAATGTTTTATCATTTTTTTCCACAGATACATTAGGTTAAGGCTTTTTTATCACTTCCTTAAATGTAAATTAAAAAAGAAAAAAAAAACGATAATATCTTACAACAACATTTGAGTTAAAATTTTCGTAAATTTTGTCTCTTAATTATAATATTGTTATTGTTAATATATTCCTGCATTAAGATTGAACAAAGTTATAAGATATCCTGGTTCGTGTTGTTAAATGTCTGATTTCCTACGGGAATGTTCATTTAGGTTGATTGTTAACAATCTTTTTTGACTTAATGACCGTTATCACAGGTGTTCTTCAGGGACTAATTTTTACCGCAAAAGTTTTCTTGTTGCATATCAATGATTTGCTGCAAAAACATGTTAAAAGTTGATGCTGTTATGGACTTATACCCATTTATTTGAGGTACGACATATCTTGATCTCTACGTTAATCAATAATACATAATATCAGCTAAATAATAGTGCTCAAGTAATACAGCTCATGAGGATATGCTGTGTTAACACTGAAAGTAAGGCTGGCAACGCAATAATAAATGGTAGTGCAAAAGCTGATTAAGGTCAGAAACATCGACACGGGAAACATTATATATGTATGTATTGACTTGTATATATTACAAAACATGCCTCCTTATCTCAGTGTGTGGTTATCGACTTCGTAATTTTGTCTCATTTTGGCCATTTAACTGTTTCAGGAATCGGTTATCTTCATATGGTCATCGTTTAATCTAATCGTAGGTTTTTCATGATTTAAATATAAGGTACTAAATTTTAGAGCTTTAAATTTTCTGCTAATCACAAACCAAAGTTAGTGGATAGAAAAGTGAGAAAAAATATTTTCTTAGTAAGTGCAATTCACAAACCTCATTAGATTTTATCTTTGCTATCCATTAGTCAAAAGCTATCAAACAGTTACATAGTATTTGATGGTGTAATTAATCAATGATCAAAACTGGCTTAAAAAGGCTGGTAAAAATGCATTTATTTATTCACAAGTCAACATCAACAAGTAGTACAACAACAAAATACAAAATTAATAAAGTAAACATCGTTATCTAGATAATTGCCTACTTTTTTACAGTTGTCCTTAAGTTACTAAGAATATCGTCAACATCGAAATAAGTCAAATTAAAAATTGTACACGTAGCATACAGTAATGACTATCAGATTAAATACAAGAAACTAAATTATGATAAGTAAAGTAAAAAAAAAAAACTAACGTCAAAAACATTAAAGAAATATATATATGCGTAAACAATTATCTGTATTTCTTCAACAATTTCAGGGAATTTATACAATAAAGTAATAAATGAATAGAGGCTTAATTGTTAATCTTCTAAATGTTGCCACATTAAATTGTTTATCATATGAAATGTTTTATCTGTATCACTTAAAACAATCCACAATTTTAATTAAAAAAAAAATCAATACTTTGTGACGTTTCCTAAAAATATTTCTCAAACAGTTTTAAACTTTTAACAGTTTCATGTTTAAGTATATAATAGGTTCAAAATCCATTTAAAACTTAAGTTAACAAAGGAAACAGATCACAGACGGGAGGTTTTCGAGGAGTTATTTTGGGAGATTAGCGCGCTTGCTCCCAAGAACACTTTGTGTAATTTAAAATATGTTTTGTTAGGCGTGATAGCTGGGCGACGTAATAGCTCAATCTAGAAACACGACGGCCTTTGACATTTCCTCCAAATTTATAAATGTTCGTCAGATTGTTATGACGTCGTTCATAATGATGTAATCGGACGGTTGAAGAGGGTATAGTTTAAGGTTCCATTGTAATTTTAAATTTAATAGCACTAAGTATTTGTGTATTAAAATAAGAATCATTTGAATGTAAATTATTAAATTAAGTTTGTTTTTATTTCATATTGCATTGATTTAATATGAGATTAAATTATAATAGCAACATATATTGAGAAAAAAATATTGATTCACTATTACTTTTTTTTGCAATAGACCTAGAAATATACAAAAAAAGGTTTATAAAGATATTTTTTTCACTGATGATAGCAATTTAAGAGTTTTATTGCTCAGCAGAGTAAATTTTTTCTTTATATTTAACTAAGTCGGCAAACAAGCGTACGGCTGAGACACCAGAAGCATGGCAAGCACGTTATCGACTCTACTCCCAAAGGAGCTCTGGTCACTTTACTTACCACAGGAACACAACACTGCTTGAAAACAGTATTATTAAGCTGTGATTTTCTGTAAGGTGAAATACTTTCTCAGTCGGACTATTCCAGGTTTTTTTTAAATTATATTTTCATTTTATTCCAAAATAAATGTAACACCCAAAAAAAATCGGAGGAATAATCCATTAAATAAGTAAAAGGTTATTATGTTATTATATAAATTCCTAGACGACTCTTATACATTGTTACTTTTTTGGGTGTTACATCTATTTTGGAATAAAATGAAAATAAAATTAAAAAAAGAAACCTGGAACAGTCCGACTGGGAAAGTATTTCACCTTACATAAAATCTTCTTAACTTTAATTATAAAATTTTTACTAATTCTATGTAATTGAAATTTAGCACGGAGGCAGGTTGTAATGGGAAGACTTCCGGTAATAAAGAGTTTTAGGAAACTCTCTTCTTGATGGAGTTGAATGAGGGGTTAATGTTTGTATCGAACTTTGTTATTAATGGACATAGCAAGCATGAGAAATTGTATGGGATGTTAATAAAAATTAAAAATTTGTTTTAATATTTTTTGAATAGCTAGCTTTGGTGTGATAATGGGGATGAAAGTTTGTATCATTTTTTAGTTTTAAATAATATATTTGGTTATCACGCTCTTGATTGATCTGAGGGAAGTACTGTAAAGCCACTGAGGGTGAAGCCACGGGACCCAGCCAGTTAATTATATCTCAATTAATTAAACAGCTATAACCACTTAAGTACAAATGTAGCTCAATAAATTAGACTGAATTTCATATTGCGATTGCTCCATTAATTAAGTTAAAACCTGCTTTGAAATGTATGACCAAATTTATATGTATGCATTCAGTCTTGAGCGATGTATATGTATGTAAATTTATGGTGACAAGAAAACAATACTTTTAAAATTGAATGAACCCAAACGTATTACAATAAACCCTCAAGAAAGCAATTTTCACTGTATTCGAACAAATCTGAAGATATTAAAATGTAACTCAATGATTTGTTTCTATAAGTTTTTGAATATAATAAATTGCTTAAAATTAATTAATGTGAAACATTATTGACATTAACTGGTCAAGGACCTGATGACAAAGACCTCACTTATCACACCAAAGGCACCAATTCGTATTATATGAATTTAGTAGATTTATACTGATTAAAAAAGGCTATTAAAACGCCTACCAATTGGATTTCACATATATAGGTTGACCTACGGGTTAAGGAATAGACAATCATGTACTCCTGGTAAACATGTTTATATTTTATATCTATTATCAGGATATGAATTAAAACTAAGTAAAATTTATTTTCTATAGTATTATATTCTGTTGTAATTTATTTTTGATTTCTATAACAATTATTTGTACACTTCCTAATCGCTTTTCTATGCCCCGTCCTTATACCCGAAGGTTGTCTGGAACAAAATCGCTCTTTAAGCGATAAGACCGAGAGGAAGAACCTTAGAGGAAGATGTACAAATCTTCCTCTAATTATACTACTTTAGTTTGTATCTTTTAATGGTGTGCAATAAAGAATATTATTATTATTATTATTATTAAAAATATAACAAGTACAATTACTACTATTTATTTAAGTTATTTAATACATCAAATAATTCAAGCCTCAAATTTACTTAAAATGTGAAATCACAAAATTCAAATACTTTAAACTCAAGAAGAAAACAGAACATGCAAAAGTTTATTTGATATTACATATAGCTTGGTAAAAAAAATCTGTAATCAGATTTTATGACATTATCGTAGGAGAGATTTAGTGTTACAAAGCAACTAGTGATTAGAATAGAACGGAGACGCCACTAAGTCGGTGTCTCAAAGTGAGGATTTGGTTCAATATTTAATCAATCACTGATTGTGTAATTTCAAGATTTTAGATTTGGCAATATCTTAACTGTAAGTAAATAGTTTTACGGTTTATATAATCTAACGTAATTAATTTATAACCGACTTCCAAAAAAGGAGGAGGTTCTCAATTCGATTGTATTTTTTTATATATGTTACATCAGAACTTTTGACTGGGTTGACCGATTTCGATGAATTTTGTTTTAATTGTAAGGCGTTGCGTGCCATTTGGTTCCATAAATAAAATTGAGATCTAACAAGTATTTTTAGGGTTATATCTAATAATGCGTATTTACTTGACTATTTTTTCGTCGACTTACTTTGTATTAAATCGCATAACTTTTCACTGGGTTTATAGATTTTGATGATTCTTACTTCAATTGATAGCTAATGATTGTTGTTTAGTTTCATTTAAATTTAATCTAGATCTGATGACCACTTTTTGAGTAAACTTTTATAGCGCGTATTTACTTGACTATTTTCTCGTCTACCTACGTTGTATTACTTGTCGATGTAATTGAAGTCGGTTTTTTTTTTCGTTTGCGAGCAAACACAATTATTTCTTTCTATAATCTGTTTTACAGTCTATATAAGTTGTCTGTAATTTTTGGTATTATTAATTTTGATATATTACTATAAAAGAATATTGTATTGGTCATTTTTTAAAGTTTTAAATGCCAAAAAATAGACAGATATCAGTGAAAAAAAAACGTTTAAAAAATTGTTATTTTGTTTTTTGTTAGTATTTTTAGACGTTTTTACTCAAATTTCATTTTTTAATATAATAAATCTAAATATAATTAAAAGAGAGATGTTAATCTCAAATTTGGAGTTAACGAATATTTCGATCATAGTAAGTTTTTACTGCGAGGAAAACTCTTTGGTCATGGTTTAATAATGGGGAAATAACCCAGTATTGGGATATAGGCCTCTAAATCGTGCTCGTGATCGAATCTACAATGCAACAGCGAGTTGAAAATAAATTCCATTCAGCACAATAAGTATTAGTCCAGCAAAGTTGTATGTTACACCTTATGTCTGCATGAATCGTCGATTCCGATAATCACTGAGTCTCCTTATTCCAACCAACTAATCACCACCAAACTAACCTAAATTTGTCTTGTAGTTATACATTTACACAAAATTATAGCACATTGATGAAAGTATCAATTTATATGACATACGAATAAAATGTTTGATATACTTTAAAATTAAATAAATTTTGTAGTTGCTGGCAGTCGAAAGTTTCCATAGAGTTAAGCCATTTCAATTAAGACATAACAAGCGTTAATACGTGATTATACTCGTATACCTGATATAATTTAAGGGAACATTTAAATCTCTGATCCTGTATCAGATTATTAATTCATGTCAATTAAGGTACCTAATCATGATATCAAAATTGTTTATTCCTATCTTCGGATAAGTTGAGCAACAAATCGACGGACTGGTCGCTTCGTGTTTGCGAATCCAGTCAACGAATACCTATTTGCTGACGCTTTGGAAGTTTGTCATTTCGTGTATATGAGGGTAATTGTGTTCCACTTGGGACCGAGCCTTTATTATTTCATAAATTGTTATAATGGATACTTAAATGTGTTGTATATATAACGTATGGCTTGTTATTAAATTACAGATCATGACATTTACTTATATTTTAATCAGCGTTTTTATGTATTACAAAATGTTTTTTGATCCTGACATAAAAACTCCTTGTTGGAAAAATTGTTAAAATTAATGTAAGTCATGTTTCGTTACTTTCATTTGTTAGTTATTCATGTATTCATTATATTTTGTTTTTTTCAACATGTAAGACTTATCCTTAACATTTAGTGAACACCTAGTTTATTTAATGTACAAAATATTGATTAACGAAATCTTTCAAAAATATCTCATGTCCTTATAGCTTTTTTAGTATTTACAAAATTAAGATATAATATGCCCCAGTTACCTCTCTCTTGTATTAATTTTGAAACAAATAATTGCGAAATTTGGATTTTTTTTATTTTGCATTTTGTTTTTCTTTTTCGCGAAAGTCGTAAGTGGAATACAACACGGGGTGTTCCAGGGGGCTGACGGAACGCAGCTAGAGCTATTAATTATATTACACGGCTGTGACAGAAGCAACTTTCTGAAAGTTCATTAACTCGACGTACCAGGTATGCGATCAATGTATTTTGGTCGGGATTGTTTAGTGAGAAATTTATTGTTATTGTAGTCATTATAACTGTTTAATTAAATTTCGTAAATGAACGCGGCGGTTACGTTTACGTTGTTGTTGGTTACTTGTTTTTGATTTTGCAACTGTTCAGCGTAGGTATTTGAACTAAAACTGTTTTATTATATATTGTAATGTGATTTTTTTTTCAAATAAAGAATAAATAAATAAAGTATGTGAAGTAATTTTTAAAATATTAATATGTAGGATATTATTTATAAACTTCACGAAGTTACCGAAAACCAAGATGACAGATTGACTGTTGATATTGATTTACTGTTACACTAATGTTTGGGGCTCAATCCTTCAGATGTAATTAATTGTATTTGCGATACAAATATTTGGATATTCAGTACTTGTCATTAGGCTCTTTGCTAATAATTTATGTACACAATCTATTAGTGGAAACCTGTAATGTGGAATGTTTTGTAAAAAAAATCTTGCTAGAAGCTTCGTTCTTGCTGTCGCGAAATTGTGTGTTCCATAACATATAAATAATATATTGTTCATTTTAGATAATATTTTAGTGGTTTTTTCATGGTTCTATAGTTAATATAGCTAAAAATATGTCAGTTATATTCTCAAGACTTTCATCTATAAGTAACCTATATGATATACAAAATGGAGCAAGTCGCTAAAAGAACAATTACTGTACAATTACTTCGAACCGCCTTAGTCCAACACGAGCAAAACCAATCCGAACTCACAAAAGACTCGTCAAACACTTAATAAAATAAAATGACTACGAAACATCTATTAAAAGGGGGTTCGTAATTAACCAAAGTTGGTCATTAAACAAAGGAGCAAGCGAGGTGGTAGCGAAAAAGTTTTTAATGAAACCAGAACGTTTTTGACGTTCAGAAGTTTTGAAATGAAGATTGATTCCAATCAAGGGCGGGTAAAGTAAATCAATATTAAGTAATATAAATATCCTTCAATATCCATTAAAACTGCCCCCGAGTAATTTTGAAGTAAAATTGTTTGTGTTACTTTTATTCGGAAACGTTTCTCTTTCAAATTTTCTCGAAATTGACAGATTGGTTATTTTATTCTTCAATCGTGTTTTGTTCTTGATCTGTTATTATAAAATCAATTGAAGACGTTTATGACAGTTTTATATTATTAAGATGAAACCCATTGTAAAAGAAAGAGTATACAACGAAAATGAAAGGATAAATAAATTACGGGCGGTCTGAGGTCGGGAAGTGGGTAAGGGTAAAAAACGGCTTATCTCGATTTCCGGCTAAACTACAAGTCCTATGGAAAAAAAGTTCTACGGCAAAGTTATAGGTAGTAAAAAGATCTACAACTTTTTCGATGATCTACTAGCATTTTTTCACATAACCTCAAAATTCATGTGAAAAATTAAAAAAATCAAGTTTTTGGTTTTTTGATTCTTATCTTTTACAAAATTCTTTTTTTCTTACAAAATTTAGTGAAAACTTACCTTTTTATGTCCCGAACACACAGAACTTGACCTCAATAAAGCCACCGTCATTTTCAATCGAAAATTCTCACGTCAAAATATCAGCTTTTTTAATGACACAGATGACGGAGGAGGGAATTTTTTTTTCTTGAAATTTCTACTTTCTGATGGATATATATATATATATAATTAATTACATTGACATTTGTTTGTACATATATATATATATATATATATATATATATATATGTACAAACAAATTATACTCTACTGTTTGTACATATATATATATATATATACATATATGTACAAACAAATGTCAATGTAATACATAAATACTTTCAATGATATATTTTGCTAAATACGTGTTAAAAAAAGATCTATCAATTATTAAATGTATAGAAACAGATTTATTTAAGCAACTTGAAATTACTCAGCTATCGAAAATGAAATATTCAACGTAATTCGTCTAAACGTCAATATTGAGCAACTAAAATATTCCAGTGAAGATCCATAATGGGAAACTGACCCATTTATGACTTAGCTCTCTCTGCTGAACCAGCATCCTACTGCGACGCATTCCCCTTACATTCTAGCTCGAAGCAGCAGCATGATAGCACTCCAATAGTCGACTAAGTGATTTCCAATTCTACCTTCAAGACGACAAAGATATACAATTATTGAGAAACTTTTATTTTTATATTCCGAATTAAATTTGTTTATAATGACATTCGTTGAATAAATAGGACATTAAGGAATTTTTCATATAACCTCCTACGTACAATTCAAGAATCAAAGCAAAAAGAATGTATCAAAGAATAAAAAACAAAACAAAACTGAAATTTGACTAGCCCGTTGGCGCAGTTTGTAGTGACCCTGCTTTCTGCTCCGAGGGTTGTGGGTTCGATTCCCACCCCGAGTCTGGGTGTTATATAAATATTTATTTATATATTTATATATGTATTATTCATAAGTATGTTTATGGAAAAAAAATGTAGCTATATACCAGTTGGCTGTTACCTATAACACAAGCATTAAGTTGCTTACTTTAGGAACAGACGACCGTGTGTGTATTGCGTAAAAAAAAAAATCTAAATAAGAAAGCGATATGTCTATCGTGTGATATTAGCGAAATAATGAACGTTATAATCAAGATAAATGATTGAATGAACATATGTAAACAAATAGATTAAAATGGTACAATAATTGTGTTTGCTCGCAAACGAAAAAAAAAACCGACTTCAATTACATCGACGAGTAATACAACGCAGATCGACGAAAAAATAGTCAAGTAACAACGCATTATCAAAGATTACTCAAAAAGTAGTGATCAGATCTCGATGAAATTTAAATGTGACTACATGATAATCATCGGCTTTCGATTAAATTAAAAACCATTAAAATCGGTACACCTAATAAAAAGTTATAGCGGATTTTCAAGAAGTTCCCTCGATTTCTCTGGGATCCCATCATCAGATCCTGGTTTCTTTATCATGGTACTAAACTAGGGATATCTTCTTTCCAACAAAAAAAGAATTATCAAAATCGGTACACCTAGTAAAAAGTTATTGCGGATTTTCAAGAGTTTCCCTCGATTGCTCTAGGATCCCATCATCAGATCCTGTTTTCCTTATCATTGTACTAAACTTGGGATATCTCCTTTCCAACAAAAAAAGAATTACCAAAATCGGTACATCCAGTAGAAAGTTATGCGGTATAATACAACGTAGGTCGACGAAAAAAGCGTCAAGTAAAAACGCATTATTAGATATAGCTCGAAAAGTAGTTGTTAGGTCTCAAATAAATTTAAATGAGACCAATTGGCATACACCACTTTTCGATTAAAAGAAAATTTGTCGAAATCGCTCCACCCAGTCAAAAGTTCTGATGTAACATACATTAAAAAAAAAAAAAAATAAAAAATAAAATACAGTCGAATTGAGAACCTGTTCCTTTTTTGGAAGTCGGTTAAAAATACAAAATCTTCTTAAGCTCACAGACAAATTTAAGAGACAATTGTTTCACAATTTTCAAAAATCGTCCATATATCATTAAAATGGTACAAGAGGATATAAATAGAACAAGCTTCTTAAAGCTTACAGTAATAATTACGGATCGGAGACAAGAATTAATTATAACAGTCTTAGATATTTATTATGGTGTTACAATACCAAGGTTAAAGAACTGTTTTTTCTTTAATTTTAGAAAATATATTCTCTATTTAGGTATTTGTCCATATATTGATTTTTCTTCTAAATTCTAATTTGATATCTACATGTTTTCTTTGTAAACCTTGATAGAATAAAAATAAAATAGTCGTTATAAAAATAATTGCATCGTTGCTTCTAATCACAGCAGCTATAACTTAAGAAAATTAACATATATTTTGATTAAATATTTGGTTACCATATTCGAATCAATAACTTAATGATTAACGGAAGAAAATGTAATGAAATTATAGTCACTTCCATTGTAACT
Source organism: Melitaea cinxia (assembly GCF_905220565.1). Classification (NCBI taxonomy): domain Eukaryota; kingdom Metazoa; phylum Arthropoda; class Insecta; order Lepidoptera; family Nymphalidae; genus Melitaea; species Melitaea cinxia. The sequence goes on along the minus strand of NC_059409.1, from coordinate 1,993,069 downwards.
AAATCCAGTTGTACCTTTGTTTCCGAGTCCCGATCGGGCCGTTATTCGCGATTACAGCCGTCTCCCGTGACTCAGCGGATCTCAACTACTCCAATTGCCTCCCATTTGTAGAAGTCGAGCGAGCTTGGGGAAGTTGGGCTTCGTCGTTTATTTGAATCGTCCATCAATGTCCTCTGTAGGTTAACGTTTTAACTAAAACGATTTTGTTGACAAACACGCAATTATGTTTCCCGTCTTTATAAGCGATAATGTTATGAAATCGTTAGAATATAAGCATATATCACCAGTAGTTGACACAACTTATCTATTGTATAAGTTACTGATAGGCTTTATCAATAGAAGCTAAAACAGGCCCTAATATTCGTAGGTCAAGTAATAAAGTACAACTGAGAATAAGCTAGATTTTTTTTCTTTTTCTTTTTTTCATACAACTAGGTCGGCAATCAAGTGTACGGCTTACTTGATGATAAGCAATTACCGTAGCCTATAGACGTTTTGCAACACAGAAGGATTGCAAGTGCGTTGCCGATCCTACCCCTAAATCCCTCCCTTCCCCAGGAGCTATGGTCACCTTACTCACCACAGGAACTGAAAACTCTTTCAAAGCAGTATTATTTAGTTAACACAAATTAATGATAAAAAAAAAAAACAAATACATCGTGGAAAATTATTCAAATGTCTAAATAATTCGAATGTCTTGATCACGAGAATCTCGTGATCAAGACATTCGAAGTCAATGTCGAAATATCGAGCTCCGCAAAGCGAAAATAATAAACATGGTAAATATCCCGTTATCGAATAATTTTCCTAATAGAAGTAACCATGTTAGTCTAAAATCTTAAATACATCGTGGTCTTTAATCAAATCAATTTTTAGTATAGACAAAATAGTATTTTCGACAAACGAAATCATTAGTTTATTTTTGATTATTATTATTTTTCTTACCCGCTGATTTGTAAGCTTGATATTTAGAATCTAATCTTTGATTTTATCTCTAATATATAAAATTCTCGTGTCACAGTTTTCGTTGCCCTACTCCTCCGAAACGGCTTGACCGATTTTGATGAAATTTTTTGTGCTTATCCGGTATCTATGAGAATCGGCCAACATCTATTTTTCATCCCCCTAAATATTAGGGGTAGTCCACCCCTAAATTTTTATTTTTTATTTTTAGACAAAATTTTTAATTTCTATTTTTTTATGATACAACATTAAAAAATACATACAAACCTAAATTTTCAACACTCTACCACCAACCCCTATTTTTAAATAGCGTTTAGCGGCAAGACAACATTTGCCGAGTCAGCTAGTCATATTGTAAAAAATAATCCTTTAAACAATTTGTATCATACTTAATAATTGATGGAAACGTAAGAGATCAGCATCCCATTAGTGTTTGTAATTCTACTAAATTATTATATGTGAGTACTTGAAATATTAATGGTTCTTGGTATATAGTTTCCAAGTTTAAGTAACTTGCGTGTACATCTTATGCCACCGAGTATATAATTACATTATTTTTGTCATTATGGTTACGTGGTTCAGCTAAGACTCATTAATTTTTAGTGCGACTCACCACCTTTGTAAGTGCCTCCAATTCGTAAGAAAGTCTGGTTTATTCAGTCTTCGGTTTTTATTCCAACCATTTATCAAAGTCTTCAATCACTATCATTGAATAACACAAAAATAGAAATAGAAAAATAGAATCTAGAAAATTCGTAAAGTAATATACACAAAATTAATCCTTTAATTTTGTATACACTTATTCCATACATCTTATAACGCATGCATTCCTGTAATATCCCATGTTGGGCATAGGCCTCTTTTTCCATGTAGGAGAAGGATTGGAGCTGAATCCACCACGTTGTTACTGCGGGTTATGTTCCCTACTATGAGTAACGATCGCTATCAGTTATTTATGATAACAACCGGGGTCGACGGCTTAACATATACATCTTATAAGCCTCAATTCATTTTTCCACACGCTTAGACTCAAAATCGACAACATAAAATGGCTACCAAAATCACATTCAAATGATTAATTTTATTAAATAAGATTTGCACTCGGTCCTTTGCGAATTATATTTAACATGAGGATTTGTATTAAGGCATTCAGTCTAATTTTTCCAAACTCAGTCGAGTGAATTGTACATCACGTTGATCCGGACCGGTTAAATTAAGCAGAAGACGCTTAATTTATCTAAATTAGGGATACATGAACAAAACCAAGGACAGAGATAAAATTTTTGTGTTCGGAGTAAGGCTGGTTACAAACATAGCCCAATGTGTTGTCATATGATTTGTTATTCATCGCTTGACATTATTCTTTTCTTGAATTAAAACAGATACACTTAAAAATAAAACATTTAGTAATATTTAAGAATAATATTCCATTTTTAAATCACAGAATACCTGCTAGAAGTCAAATTATCAAAGAACATTTTTAATAGTTTGATATTTGAAATGTTATTTTATTCTAGTGGATTTTTTAAAACATATTTAACTATGATGATAGTTTCGTTAGACGAAAAGTAAAAAAAAACATCCTACCGGATAACACATTCAAGTTTTATTTTAAAAATTATCAACAAAACTTTAAGTATTCCTACGTCGTATTTTTTCTTTAACATATGTGTTGTTTACGTTAAAGCAAGGAGCAAGGAATTATTACGACAGTAACGCGAACCGACTCACGAATATGTCGACGGAGACGATTATGATTACGTGACCTGCAAATAGAACCTTACGTTCAAGGTCACGTGTCACACGCACGCAATCGAATTTGTCGCAACGACAAACATGACATACAGTAAGAGTGACATTATAAGCTGAATATGATTTTACAATAATTAAGTTGGGCACTTTCAATATGTAGGACAAAAATGTGGTGTTAGTAAATTTGCTTGTAATAATCATGAGATTAAATATTTAATATACCCACCTTTTTTCAAACACAACGATTAAAAAACGCTGAAATGCTAGAAAAACGCAGCGCTTTATCGCTGAGTATGTTTTTTTCCTAAGCTTCGAGGTCAACGAATGTCGTTCTACTCGTAAACCGTTTTCTAAAGCGATGGTTTATAAAAAGGTCCATATCTAATTTAGAGTAGGGTGCTTTTAGGAATATCTAATATAAGGGACAGCAGGCTGGGTGAACTGATTAATTTGTAACACACCTGACTTTGATTATTAATATTTTTTCATATAGAGGGCTTGTGTTTTCAGTTACGCTGTTCTCTATGAGTTTTTGGATGAAATGGGTCTGCAACGCAATATCCTCTTTATCTGCTTCATCTTATTGTAATATTGGAAAAAAAAAGATTATGAAAGAAAATGTACAGAAGTGCCTAATAAAAAAATGAATGTTTTTTATGAAAATATCAGTGAATATAAAAAAAAATACACAACAGATCTATTAATATTTTTTCAAATCGTTTTGAAGTTACGTAATCAAACAGCGAAAAGAATTCTGATATACGTTGTTTCATCATCATAGGAAGGCGTGGCGAATTATATCTTATCATCTTGCTCCTAAAAGAAGGGACCCTCCACCAAATAATGGAATATTAATAATATTAACGAATAAAAACAATAAAAGTATCCAAGGTTGTTCTTTTTTAATAATTGTAGCATTTTGTTGATAAGCTATCACTGACCTAATAATTAATAAACAATGCACAGAAATGTTTTTTTTTTTGCTGCATGCACGAAAAAGGATGACTCCTTGTAGCATTACGCTCACTGTCCCGTTACGCCCATAACAAAAAAAAATGACTAGTTCACTTCTTTAAAGCAAATTCTTATGGCGATTCAAAAGTGCCTTTGAAGCCTATTTGAAGGAAGTTGTTTTTGATTTTGATTTTGAATATATTATAAATGTATATAGTAACTGACGCTAATAAATTTGTAAGTAAATTTTTGAATAGCAGCGAAAATAATTTATTTTTAAAACTAGTCAGCTTAGTTCCTTTACATAGACAATAGAAACAACAGGAGCTGCGATACTTGATCTAGTTTTGAACAAGTGGACTTCAAATCAGATCTCATCATCCTCATCATTGTGATTCTGTTCGAGTTACTACTAAACATAGCTTAATTGACAGTTTTAAAACAAAAATCCTTTTTGAAAGAATGGTGATTAAATTTGTATGTTGGTACAATGGAATAAAAAATTCAATGCTCGTTGTTTGTTTCATTCCATTTTTTGTTTTATATTATCAGTAGAGAACAGGAATTGGAAAGCTAAATTATACGAGTGTATTGAAGTTTTCTTGCTGTGTGGCTACGGTAGTAAATAATATAGTCACCCCCTCTCTTCCCGTAAGAGGCGACTTAGGGATAACTTCCACTACCACCTTGGAACTTAAAAAGCCGACCGATGGCGTGATAACCATCCAACTGCTGGCTTTGAAATACACAGATCGCAGACGGGCAGCAGCGTCTTCGGTGCGACAAAGCCAGTCCTGCGGTCACCAACCCGCCTGCCATTTTCAGCGCTCATCATCATCGTCATGGTCATTTCAGCCTAATACAGTCCACTGCTGGACACAGGCCTCCACAGCTCTCAGCTTACAGCTCTCAGCTTTCAGCTCTCAATTTCCTACAACTTCCAGATCAGATGTATCAGATAAAAAAATATAGTAGATATAGATTACTAAGTTTGGATTGGTATTGTTGAAATATATTTTAAAAATTTGTACAAAATCTGAAGTATATATAAGTCTATATAGTTTTATGTCAGGGAAACAGCCTTAAAAGTGGGACCCGCAGCGGAAAAAGCTGAAACGACTAAACGGCACAAATATTCGTCACTAATTCCAAATTACATTTTTGTGCCGTTTGCAATCGAAACACTTGGACCTTGGAGTAGCAGTGCTAATAAAATTTTAAATGAGATAGCACCTCGCCTTATTGCCTCCACTGGTGACTAGAAGGCTGGTGCAGTTTTTGCCCAGAGAATCGGCATAGCGATTCAACGCGGAAATGCTGGCAGCATTCTTGGCACAATTCCACATGGACATGATTTGTACCAAAACTAGCTGTAAATATTTAGTTCTTAAGTTGTGAAGTGTAAATATGTATGATGTTTGCTAAAAATGAATTGTTGAAATGTACGTACATATGTGCATAGCTTTTGAATAACTGCACCAAAGTAGACTATTCCTTTTTACTTCTTGATTGTCAGTACAAGCTGTACAAGATTTTATATAAAAGAAATTAAAAAAATTCCATAAATTCACGAAATAAAAACATGAGAGTATGAATGCCATGGTAGCTAGTACCTAATAACAAATTATTATATGCACAAACTGATATTAAAATTTTTACCCTAAGCTACCCCGAAGTGCCCACAGGGTAATTAGCATACAGATTGAATGCATCCCCTTGTGGTAAACGTGATTATATTCAATTGGTTAGTCGATTTCTTTAGGAGCGAGTGCGGTTAGCATTTCAAAGTACGAAATCCATATTAATATAAATATGCAAATGGAATAGTTTGTTGTTGTTTGGGGGATTGTGTGAGGAGGTAGTGGGTTTATATTTTAATATATGTCAGTCGACGCATATACAATGTAAGAGTACCTGCGGAATAGCTGGTTAATGAAGTGATTCAGACTTGACAAATCTTTCGATAAAATAATGATAATAGTGATTAGGGATGAAAAATCTTTGGATGAATGACTATAACTGAACTGAAGTTACAAATAGACATTGTTGTTGAAGTTCCTAAACCGTCAACTCATTTTTAGTGGATGTGATTATGAGTCTGGGGGTCGCAATTATATAATATCATTGAAATTTTAATTTTTTTAATTTTTTTTTATTTTTTTTTTATTTTTTTAATTTTTTTTTTACTGCTGTGTGGTTACGGCAGTTAATAATATAGCCTCCCCCTCTCTTCCCGTGGGTGTGGTAAGAGGCGACTAAGGGATAACACAGTTCCACTACCATCTTGGAACTTAAAAAGCCGACCGATGGTGGGATAACCATCCAACTGCTGGCTTTGAAATACACAGACCGAAGACGGACAGCAACGTATTCGGTGCGACAAAGCCAGCCCTGCGGTTATCAACCCGCCTGCCCAGAGTGGTGTCTATGTACAAAACACATGAGTTCACGCCATTTTTCGCGCGAACTACTGGACGCCTATATCCAGCAGTGGACTGCGATAGGCTGTGATGATGTGTGTGTGTTGAAATTTTAACACCACATTAATAATTTTTGACGATTAGTAGAAAATCGATAGACCACTAAAAACTTGTAAAATAAAGTACAAAGTAACATGCACATGACGCTTTCAATACAAACATGTCCAGATTTTTCGCTCACTTAATAAGTTGGTAATTTTGACATATTGTGATTTTAGAACATCTACAATAACAATATTATTAATAATGGTATTTTATACTATAGTTAATTTCAACAATAACAAGTTCAAAACTTTAGTAAAGCTGTAAGATTAAGACGTATGTATAAACGTTAATAAAACGAAGGGTGAACAATGAAGCTGATAGCAACTTTAGCACTGATTACACGTATTCATTATTAAAAGAAACTCATCAAAGAAGAATCTTGTTACTTCCGAAGTTTAACGAAAGTTGCCGAACTATCGCGAAGTTGTGTTCTTTGATACAGCCCGCAACTATCGGACGAGTTTTACTATCGATGAAGTACAAAGTATAAGCGAAAACGATAAAATTATAAAAACGTTTATCTCGTCAATTAAATTTTAGAATTCTCGTAATTATTTCGTCAGTACTTTTATGTCGTTAATTTGGTTTAAATTAACGAATAATGATAGACATTTTAAAGAATATTTTTTTGTGATTTTCGTTTAAGAATTTATATGAAGGAAATAAAAGTCGGCATTCCCAATAACGCCGCGTTGGCGCAACGGTTACACAGCCATGGATTGTACCTGTTGCGCTGACGGTTGCGGGTTCGATCCCTGCCCATGACAAACATTTGTATTGGCCATACAGGAGTTTGCCGTAGTCTGGGTGTTCGTGCAGTCCTTGTGGGTCCCGGTTGTTATCATGTACATCTGATAGCGATCGTTACTCATAGGAGGGAATATATACGGCAACCCACATTGGAGCAGCGTGGTGGATTCAGCTCTGATCCTTCTCCTACATGGGGAAAAGGCCTATGCCCAGTAGTAAGATATTACAGGCTGAAGCGTTGATACCCAGTAAAAGTTATGAGGTTGACACACATAAAAATTACATCTTCCATATTCACAAAAATCCTTACAAAACAAGAACTACTGAGCAAAACTAAATCAAATTTTATGAGACCAAATAACAACCATTCCGCATCAAACAAAAAAAAAAAGAATTACCTCAATCAGATCAAAAACATCGGCATAATCGGTGTACGTACCTTCTCCTTTTTGAAGTCGGTTAAAATACAATATAGGTCTTTTAAAAAGTGTTAGAGAAATACATACAAAAATACAAATGTAAATTTCTTCATTACTTAGACCAGACACCACAAACAAGATCAAAGCATACCGTCCACGACATCATTAAATGACGACCATGTGAATACGTCTTTACTTTATATAAATTTTACTCTTTTTCCTTTAACATAAGTACTACTTTCCTTTGACGTAATTTATTTTTGCTCTCAAAGAATGTCCTTCGAAACGGCTGGATTGATTTTTATGAAATTTTGTGTGCATATCGGGTAGGTCTGTAAATCAACCAACATCTATTTATCATACCCCTAAATTATAAGGAGAGGACGGATTAAAGGAGGTTAATAATATATGGCAAAACAACGTTTGCTGGGTATGCAGCACAAAAACTGAAGTAATTTATTTTAGACATGCGAGAGTCCTTCATCATTACAACCTATACAGTCCACTGCTGGACATAGGCCTCCACAAGTTTACGTCAAAAATAACGTGAACTCATGTGTTTTGCCCATAGTCACCACGCTGGGCGGGCGGGTTGGCGAATGTCCTTAGATCAAATTAATCTGTATCTGTCGCCAAATCCATTCTTAGTGAACGGGTTTCTTACTGTAAATACATACATACTGTATACGCATATGTAATGTGACAATTTTCAAGCTTAAAAGTTGAAGGATTTTATAAAATTTTCAAGGACCCTTATACCATCTTAATGTGGCCCTGTCGCAAAATCCGTTCTTGGTGGACGTCTGCTAACTACTACTACTTTTCTGCCAAATTTTAAGTCCAAATCAAAAAAAAAAAATTAAGTACCTGAACTTTGTAAACGTGGGGTTTCCCGCATAAATCCCAATTTTCTTCCGAATCTGGGATAAAAAGTAGCCTATATGTTGCTCCACAACCTCCTCAATATTATTTATATTATATTTATATGTATAGATTAGATTTGTTTTTGTTTCTCCTTGTTTCTACGCTAACTATTTTGTATATTGTTTTTCACTATATAAAATTTGTCCAAAATAAACTTATTATTATTATTAAATGTTTTGTATGTCTATTGAAATACACAGACTGAGACTGAGAAGCAAACACATGACCAAACGCTCAGCGCTGAGATTGAAGTCTCAACCAATACAAGACCTACAAAAATAATAAAAAAATTCTATCGAACATTTCTTATGATTTAAATACCAGTGTCTCAAAATTATATAACATAATATATTAATAATAGATTAAAATTCTCTGATTAAACTTGAAGACGGTAAAGTTTAGTGATCTTTCAGTGTCCTTTGTATAAGAATAAAGTAAGTCCTTCTGTTATAACACGTTTTAATCAAGTAAAAAGGGCCTTTAGACAATGTACCCGCTTTGTGTTAAGTATAGAAAGGTGTACAACTTTGCGTTTCTTTGTACAGCTTCCAATAACTATGAGAGGATGAGATAAAGCGCCAGCTAGATCAACTATAGAATCGTTTGGATAACTTGCCGATGTAATTATTGTAAGTATTTAACATTTATGTCTTATCACGTAATACGGTCGGGAAGGATATTTGAATTTGTACAAATATTTCCTTCCAGTTCTGGAATCTGTCCTTGTTTTTGTCCCTACCGTGCCTTGGAGAGCACGTTAAGCTATCTGTCCCGGTTATTATCATAAATACCTGATAGCGATCGTTACTCGTAGTAGGGAATATATTCGTTAACCCACAATAGAGCAGCGTGGTGGATTAAGTTTCAATCCTTCTCCCACATGAAGAAAGAGCTCCAAGTCCACCGTAAGATGTTACAGGTTGAATAGTAATAATGTAGCGTATGTTTGAGACTTGTTTACTACCATTTGGTTGAGTGCGTCGATTCCATAATTGAATGTTTTTTTTACTCTGATCTCATTTCAAATTCGTTAAAAGTGTTTTTATTTATTTATTTACTAAAATGATTCATTAATATTTATTGGTAAGTTCGAACATAAATAGCGAGCAATTACAATATTTATATTAGTAAAACTGTTTTCCTGTAACTCGATAAGCGTATAATTAAAAAACAGATGAATTCATTTTAAGCAAAAATATCAAATTATATGATAAATTTCATCCCAAATTTGTATTAGAATCTGAAACGATAATTTCAATGCTATTCTGCAAAGTATAGAGTAAGCCTTATTAATAACACATTATTAAAATTCCATACATTCCAACAAAATCAAATGTATGTTATTATACACCATGTCTATTACATTACAAGTAACTTGCAAGTCAGAACGAGGCATCGCTGTAACAAAGCTCAAAGTGATTGTTTCGCTTACAGTCGACGGTGCCTTAATTTTCCTACGCCTGTCCAATAAACCCTTGCGGCACCTACATGAACTTTAAAATTAAATATTCATTCGATATCCTTCCTTCAATTTATACAGATATATATTACTTTAAATGTCATAAGGGTTGTGAAAGTATTTTCATATTGAAATAATGTTTTTTTTTTCATACAACTAGGTTGACAAATAACCGTACGGTTCACAGAATAGTAAGATTACCTTACCTTATAGACGTCTGAAACACCAGAAGCATCGCAAGCGCGTTGTCAACCCTAACCGCGACCCTCCTTAGAAGCTCTGGTCACCTTACTTAGCACAGGAACGCAACAAAATAAATAAACAATAATTAAAATATCACCACCATCAAAAGCATCATCAATATTGCGATCGAAATATAATCCAACGTACTGCGGTTTTAAAGCACACTTCAAATGATATATACTTTACAAGTAAACTCCAGTTAGTCCCATCCAATCAGTGTGATACGAAATCACAATCACACGGAGTAGAATTCGCAGCACATGTTTATCAATTAGTTTACGTCCTAACCAAACAACGTAGACGACAACCGAAAACCAAAGTTAGTTAGACAATTTACTTGGTCCATTCCTTAAGGAGTCTATTCAATATTACTTATAATCATTGCTGATAGCATCCGTGCTGTTTTAGCTCTATTGAAATGTTAATGTCAATAATTGTGTTTGCAGGCAAACGAAGAAAAACCTACCTCAAATATATCGACAAGAAATACAACGTAAAAAATAGTCAAGTAAATACGCATTATCAAAAATTACTCCAAAATTTGTAATCAGATCTCGATGAAATTTAAATGTGACCACATGATAAACATCGGCTTTCGATTAAATTAAAAATCATCAAAATCGGTACAACTAGTAAAAAGTTATGCGGGTTTTCGAGAGTTTCCCTCGATTTCTCTGGGATCCCATCATCAGATATTGGTTTCCTTATCATGGTAACAAACTAGGGATATCTCCTTTCCACAATAATTATCAAAATCGGTTCATAAACGACGGAGTTATCCTGAACATACATAATAATATATATATACGGTCGAATTGAGTAACCTCCTCCTTTTTTTGAACTCGGTTAATAAAAACATGACAGCACAATACCCTTATCGATTACATCAAACAAACAATTTAAACTGACATTATAATTAAAATCACTTACACGAGCAAAGCTTACAACACAAAGCTCGACTATAGTCGATTGCCCTAAATTAATTACTTAATTACAATTACCCATTCTGTCATAAATTCTATGATATTAACTGCACTTAATATAATTAATTGTAAGGTATATTATTCGTGTTGCCTCATCAACGTATCAGGTTACCCTGAAATTGTATTTTCTTGAGTATTACAATTGCAGTTATATCAATTAATAGCTGTCAAAACAATGAAGATCTTATATATAAGACAGCTGCTCAAAATATTATATGACTCAAAATGTATTTGTTTACAATTGTATTATGATACGACTTATTTAGTTTATGATACGAGTTATTCAGGGTTATAGTTTCTTATGCTGTGTGGCTACGGAATTAAAGAACATAGCCACCGCCTCTCTTCTCGTGGGTTTCGTAAGAGGCGATAAGGGATTATAGCACAGTTCCACTACCACCTTGTAATTTACAAAGCCGATCGATGGGGAGATAACCATCCAGCTGTTGGCTTTGAAATACACAGGCCGAAAGATGGGCAGCAGCGTCTTTGGTGCGACAAAGCCAGCCCTGCGGTCACCAACCCGCTTGCCCAGCGTGGTGACTCCGGGCAACACACATGAGTTCGCGCCATTTTTGGCGCGAACTTGTGGATGCCTATGTCCAGCAGTGGACTGATGATATAGGCTGTAATGATAAAAAACATCAAAAATTGCTTACTTGTTGTGGAAACATAGAATGTTGTGGAAATTCGCCTTCTGGTTGAAACACTGAAAATAGTTTTCAACAAGGTAAATATTAATTAATTTGGTTAGATAAACTTAAAGTTAACAAATAAAATCGAAAATAATATTAATGTATCTAAAATTTTATAAATTTATAACGGTAGGTCTGACAACACAGAAACTAATTAAATCAGTTCAGCGAGGGTACTAACGGCTTTTATCGTGATACCGGGCTCGTTGGATTGAATTTACAATTGGAACAGTTTCATAAAATATTTGATTTATTGTTACTACCGTACAATAACGTTAGAACGTTCTTATTATGATGACAGCAATTGCTGTCATCAGAATAAGTATAGTTGTTTAGAGGGAATGTCAAAGGAGATTTTCTTACATGAGACTGAAAGGTTTTTAAATTTTCTCTTTTTAACCGACTTCCAAAAAAGGAGGTGGTTCTCAATCGATTTTGATGATTCTTTTTTAATCAAAAAATGTGCTTGTCATGTGGTCCCATTTAATTTTGATCTAAATTTGATTACAACTTTTTAAGTAATCTTTGATAACGCGTATTTACTCGTACTTGACTCTATTTTCGTCTACCTACGTTGTGTTACTTGTCGATGTTACAACGTTCTTAACAACGCAACACAACTTAATTAAATTGAGGTTTAATTTACTATGTATTTCAAAAGCTTACAATTATTTTGAAAATAAATAAATTTCGTAGATAATCTTGTGTGCTTACACTATGATGACGTTTAAGATGTACCTAACTTCAAATATATTTACACCATATCTGTATGTACCTACTATTAATCCCAACTACTGAATAAAGTAAACACTTGATTTTCATTTTTCCAATGTCAGATTTATTAAATACTATTTATATTATGCCGTATTTTACTGTAGTAACCATAATCATGATAACAGCACGTGGATTACCCCAGTTAGTTCAGCCTATTGTGGTCCACGGCTGGACATAGGCCTCCCCAAGTTCGCGCCAGACATTCCGGTTTTCCTCATTGCAATCCTCATTCCGCCCACACCGGAAATCTTGCGTAGATCGTCGGTCCAACGGGCCGGAGGACGTCCCACACTGCGTTTGCTAAGACGCGGTCTCCACTCCAGGACCCGTCTACTCCAACGGCCACCGGCCCTGCGACATAGACGACCAACCCACTGCCACTTCAACTTGATAATTCTGTTGGCTATGTTGGTTACTTTCGTTCTCTCGGAACACCTACTCATATAATATTATTTTATAATAATACATATTTCATAAAAATAGCATCAATCGTTCAACTAATAGGCGTTATGTATTAACGCTCAAACGCTAATGCGATAAGCTAAGCGTATAATATACACGCAATATATTTTTAAAGCTGACAACACGCTCAGATAAACTAATGTCCATTCAATAGTATTTTTCGCTCGCTGGCGTACCGCGTAAAATACGCCTGTATCGCACCGGCGCTAATGGATTAACACATAAAAAAAACTAGATATTTATTATAATATCTTTACTGGTCTATGTGTGAGTTGGCCTAATATTTATATGTATATATATTTTTTTACGTAAAAAAGTCTGATATATGTTCGGAAGAGACTTTGTATTTGCGTAAATGTATTTGTAGGAAACCTTTTCCTGTACGTTTCCTACCATTCCTCGGGCAACATGTAAGATTCGATTCGGACTTGTCGGTCTATATTGTTATCTAAGGTATTTCATAACTGTCACCGGTATCTGATTCCATCAAATTTTACCTTAGAGAAATTATCCGCTAATGCAAAGTCGAGTAGCATATAAAAAAAATTTTTCTTTTCCTTTTCCCTTTTTTTGATACAGAAAGAAATGCGTTTACCTCTTTGTTTAGCTCAGTTTACTCATAAGTATACGTAAAAAACAGCCAAATTTGCCTCAGCCTCTTACATAAAAAAAAAGATTATCATCATTTATTTCTTTGTTATTTTTCTCGCCAGTATTTCGAAATTTAATATTCACATACGAGCCGAGTCTGTCAAGCTAACAACCGTCACAGACAAAAAATTACTCGAAAAAAAAAAATAGTCAACGTTTTACAAACTTATATCTGCGAACAAGCAATTTCGAGGCTTTTATTTTCACCTGGCGATAAGTGCTTTTGTAACTCAATTGATACAAAGAATGACAGAAACGCAATAATAAAATGCCATTTACGTAAACATAAAAAAAAACTCCAATACAGTTTCCCTTTGTCGGTACATAATCGGCTCCTGTCGATCGAGGGTCTCCCAAGTATGAAACAACGAGAATGACTGTCTAGATGAGTTTGCGGTTTTGCTTTTACCAACATTTATTGCCAACCTGTATTGACTTGATATATCGGTGTATTTGATAACAATACTTCTATATGGACGAGACATGTCCAGCAGTGGCGGTTATAGACTGTGACAGTGTGACATTAAATCATTTCAAATATAAAATGGTAAGAGTTGGCGTCACACTTCTACATTTTTAGCTAGAAGTGCTTTTCAAAAGAAATTCTGATTCTAAATAAATATCATATCGCATAATTTCAGCCTATCGCAGTCCACTGTTGGACAAAGGCCTCCCCAAGTTCGCGCCAAACTCATGTGTTGCCCATAGTCACCACGCTGGGGAGGCGGGTTGGTGACCGCAGGGCTAGCTTTGTCACACCGAAGACGCTGCTGCGCGTCTTCGGCCTGTGTATTTGAAAGCCAGCAGTTTGGTGATTACCCCGCCATCGGTCGGCTTCTTTTCTTCTTCTTTCTTCAACCTATAGTATTAAATTGAGAGCCGGTTATTTTGCTCGGTTATACTGCGAAAACTACTGAAATGATCGGTATGATATTTATACATTAAAAAGCAGCATGTTTTCAAGAAGGTTTGAGTATATGATATGTTGGTGATTACTTATAAGTTACTTACTTACTTACTTAATAAATGTGATTATTTATTGATTATTTTATATTTATTGATTATTTTATATATTTTTTGTTTTTATTGAATTGTTTAAATTGTTTGTTAAATTTAATGTTATTTGTTGTGATCAACTTAACTAACGCATTGGGTTACTGTAATGTTAGTTCTAAGTTTTTTATGCATAAATAAATAAATAAATAAATTATTGTGTAAAAAAATATAGACGGGCAGAGGTCGCTAGTCTTATCATATAGTAAACCTCTGTGCACACTATAAATCTCCAAGGATTTTACTGTACTGTGTATTTTAGCGGAATTGGTATGTGGATTTTAGTGGTAATAAAAAAATAATAATTGTGTTTGCTCGCAAACGAAAAAAAAACCGACTTCAATTACATCGACAAGTAATACAACGTAGATCGACGAAAAAATAATCAAGCAACTACGCGTTATCAAAGATTACTCAAAAAGTAGTTATCAGATCTCGATAAAATTTATATGTGACCACATATTAAACATCAACTTTCGATTAAATTAAAAATTATCAAAATCGGTACACCCAGTAAAAAGTTATTGCGGATTTTCAAGAGTTTCCCTCGATTTCTCTAGGATCCCATCATCAGATCCTAGTTTTCTTATCACGGTACCAAACTAGGGATATCCCCTTTCCAACAAAAAAAGAATTATCAAAATCGGTACATCCAGTAGAAAGTTATGCGGTATAATACAACGTAGGTCGACGAAAAAAGCGTCAAGTAAAAACGCATTATTAGATATAACTCGAAAACTAGTTGTTAGATCTCAAATAAATTTAAATGGGACCAATTGGCACACACCACCTTTCGATTAAAACAAAATTTGTCGAAATCGGTCTACCCGGTCAAAAGTTCTGATGTAACATACATAAAAAAAAAAAAAAAAATACAGTCGAATTGAGAACCTCCTCCTTTTTTGAAAGTCGGTTAAAAAAATACTTAAAGTCATAATAGTTAATTTCCTCCGAGTCATTTCCAGACAGCCGCCATCTTTGCCCCAGCGGCTCGGCAGAGCGACACGTGTCTGAAGAACGTTATATATTTTTACGGCATCTGAAAATGTTATTTACAGGTTGAAAGAGGTGATTTTCAGTTCCCTCCAATATTCTGCAGACGTTTAGGACCGTATTTTCATATTGGATTAGACGCCCCGATACAAATGGAGTAGAATTCATTTGTAGTCCAATTTTTGCTGATGGACTTAGGGCTTACGTTCATGTCTGAATATTGCTGACGATTCTGTTATATTGGTAGCATTTTTATTATTGAAATATTGAAATAGGTTATTTAATTCTCGTTTAAGAAACAAAATTTAACGTATCGTATATCGTGTTTTTTCAAGACAGGAACAATTGTTAGTGATATACAAAATAGTACTTCCTATAATTTCAGTTAAGAACCTAAGCGTAACATTAAATATTGTTATCAGATTTTTTAATTTTTTCAGGCCGAAATCTTGCACTTAATATAACCAAATAAACACCCAAAATATAAACTCATTATCACTCCCCATTTAAAACAATAAAAATAATTTCAAGTAACTCGGAATTCATGACAAGTTACGAGGTGTGAAATAAGGCATTCAGGATTCTTGTTCATACGACGACCAACTTCCCATGACCCCTATTTGTTTTCGCTGTCAAAGCTTCGACGGACAAAGACAATGCGTGTGCCAAGAGAGGTGAGTCAGGATATCTTGGTGGATATTTTAGATATACCCACCCTCGTTACTGGAGTAGATTAACAAAGATGTGGAACTAAGAATTATGGAGGTTGTTAGTATGAAGTGCAGTTATATTTGCACATACTTCGACTATCCCTTAATATCTTGATGTTTTGTTCGCGGAAGTGTGAAGCGAAGACCTTTTTGTCCTGAAAAGGGGGTTAGTCGGCGCGTATGGGGTTCGAGGTTGATTCAAGTTCCCATTGGAAGTCGTCACTTGAGAATGAAAAGTAGATAGATGGCAACGTTCCTGTGTTTCAAACAATTTTAAGTTGTATTCAATGTTTTTATAATGCTTAACTCCACAGTTCTCTAATGAGTGTAGAACTCGTTCAAGTTTTTTGTTTTAAACATTAAGTCTTTGAAAATGTTTTTCAGCTATTCCTTAACATATTTAATCTTTCAGTATGAATGATATTGCTTTTGATAATCCTTTGATCACCAAGCAGAAAATCGATGATTGAGAATACGGGACATAATAATACCATATATACCTCTTTTTGAGAAAACTTATTTTCTACTATACGATTACGTTTCGATCTCAAAAAAGTTTATACCGTTCATGTTTTAGACCAAATATAAACTAGAGTTTATTTAAAAAAAAGGTTTCATTATTTTTTAGTCACTTTTTAATAGCATCATATATATGTGTGGTATAGGGATGCATAAAGTGCGACGCTATTGCATCTACGAAGAGCGAGTACACTTGAATATGTTTATCAAATAATTTATTTATACAGTATTACAATAGCTTTGATATATCAAACATGGATACGGTATTGTTAAAATGTTTATTTAGGCTTTCGCGATATTTCAGATAAATAAGAAGGCTAAAGATATCAGAAAAATAACATTTTTATTACATTGTGTTGGTGTTAGGAATTACTCAAAGGTCGACATTTTACCTCTAGGAAAGAGGGTGTTTTGTGTGGGTTATGTGTGTATTTTATATTACTTAGACTTTTCTTGATTTAAAATGAAAATACATTTTAAGAGTGTTTACTTTCATTCAATACCTAAAAATAATTTACATGCTAGTCTTTCTTATAAAAATTTACAATGCAAAAATGTAACTCGAACATGATTTCTCTTATATAGTGTAAAGTAAGTTAGATTTTTGGTCACTATAAATTATTATTTTTCTTAGTATGTTAGTTACAAACTTCTAGTGAAATTATTTTTCTACTTTGGTACAAAGGAAATTGTTTTATAACAGTATCATACCTTTGAGTAGCTTAGTATTTTATCGAGTCCTGTTATACAGATAATTAGAAAACAATATCATTAAATAAAACAACTGATTTCAAGTTCCACAAAGTGCTTTATTGATAAACCGAAGAGCGACGCTCTTAGACTATATACAGCGGCAAAGCATTGAGTTAAATCGACAATTAATATGAAAAAAAAAATCACCTTGTTTAAATAACATTTAAAATAGCCCTAAATTTTTTACCGAAACAATTCATCATATAATTTACGAAAATTACAATTGATAGTTTTTATACGAAAATATCGTACATAGACCATTTTAAAAAAAAAATTTAAATAAAAAATAAAAAGGTTTTGTAAATATCGTTAAAAAACAAAACTCGACAAATTTCTTGACTGTTCATATTTTAACATCCGCATTTTTTTTAAGTGACAGTTTAAATTAAACCTGTTTAGAAGAAACTAAAAGCCAAACATTTCACGGAAAATAAAATATGAAATGCCAACATACACACGACAGAAATCCATAACAATGGAAAAACATTAATTGAATGAATTTCCATTTGATGTGTATTTACGATTAATAATAACAACTAAGAATTTCCCCTGATTTTCCTTAACTAAGGTGGCCTCGACTAAATGAAAATGACATTAGGAAGCAAAAAAAAAAATACGAAAACATTACCCTCACATCGAAGCTGTCGGGTAAACGTTTCGATCACACATTCACTAATCTATTATCTACAAAAATTACAAACTTAACTGAAAACAAAATATAACAATGAACTTATTAATTAATCACATAGCCCGTGAATAGGTATTGAAAGTTCTCGACACAAATGACACAAGACGATAGTTTCCATATCAAAATGACACAATACATACAAATATCGAGGAATTTCGAAGAACTCGATAAGATTTCATATTTCGATATCCGATCCCGGATAATAATGAAATGGCCGGATAAACCGGATGCTGGACTGCATCCGGATATCCGATATGTTCCTTATCGTTATTCACGACTCCTCTTTGCAGTTTCTTTGTAGAGAAATGGGTAAATAAAGGAAATTTCGTTATTAGCATATTCTTTATAATAAGAGACTTCAATTTAAAATTTGTCGATATTTTTACTAGAGTATTGTTTTTTACAAGGATTTTCATTAGAATACAAATATTTTACACGAACACTTTTTTTGTATTATGGACTATTCGACGAAACCTTTTGATAAGTGTAAAGCTACGGTTAGAAACTTTTAGATTTTAACTGAACGTATAAGTAAATGTAGTGTTTGTGCAACAATAATTAAAATTTGACTTACTACCTCCTGATAACTAAATTTATGGGTACTGATAACTAAATTTTAATATTGGAACATTGTAATCATTTGTTAAGTTAAAACTAAACATAAGCGATTTCTTAGTTTGTTCAGTATATTTACGTTAAATTTTATTTATGTAACGAGTCTAAGCATAAATTAACAGACGACTACACATATTTAACTTCTTTGTGTCAAGTTCCTATATAACACAAAAAATACCCAATTCAAACCAAGAAATTCATGATTTTACACGGGCGTAAAATAATGAATGTTACAAACACAAAGAAATAATTAAATGAAACAAATTTTTTTTCTACCGAATATGATATTTAGACATAAATGCAATATACTGCGCGTGGTATAATACTCCGATTGCTGTTTTATGACATGATATTAGACTAAGTAAATCCGCGACATTGATTTAGTTACCACAAGGTGTTATATCACAAAAGAATTTGCGACGCATTAAAAGAAATAGAACCATTTAATAATGAATTTTCGTAAGAATATTATTTGCGATTGTTTCATTTTTATACAAAATAATGAATGAATATGATCATCTAAGTATTAATGGAACATGAAAGTTTATTAATTAGAAAAATCATACAAAAATCAATTAGACGACGACTTGCTGGACAGTTTGAAAAAGTATGCTTCAATTTAACATATATGTCTGTGCTTACTAAATACAGAATTTGTCATAGACTCCTAACAAATTGTGTCAGAATTCAATCGCAGTTAACAGAATCAAAGAAAGTTTACTCAAACATAAGGCCTTTTTATAAAACATTTGTGTTATTGTATCGACACAAGTACAAAGAAATCAGTTCCAGAAATATAATATGGACATCTTGCAATGGACTTGTCAATCGACCTCATTTCTGCTGATATACATGATTATAACTAAGATAAGTGGTATCGTTGATATGTGAATTTAATTGAATTATAGAACTTTGTCATTAAATAACAATATTAAGCAAAGAAATTTGAAATTAGAAACCACGAATACTTGTTTTTATGGTAAAAAATAATTTATAGCTATTACAAAATAACATTATATGATATTGGGTCGATATATCTATTGATCTCTCTTGATATTTCGTATACCATTTCAAGAACTAAATCAAATTATTCTATAGTATTATACTTTCTGTATGGTTTGTATTGATATTTGTTTGTCTCTATGTAGAGCATCGAAAGTGTAAACATTTATGGACGAAAAAAAAAATATTATAACGCCAAATATCCAAATATCATAAAGACAAATTATCCGAAATTGTTCAAATGTATAATTTGTAATTTTAAAACTGTCATATTCAAAATTTGCAATTCTAAAACTGTCATATTCAAAATTTGCAATATTAAATGATTCTTTAAGTTTATAATTTTAGTGCTGTATATAGAGACATCTGTTATTTGGTATGGATAGTAATTTAAATTTTTATGACACTTTAATTAACAAGGCACACTTTTGGACAAAAGAACTTGGTCGGACATTCTGAATTACTTGTTACATTATGATTTGAATAATGATTAAAAAAAATTGAGTTTGTATCAAGAGCGTATTATCACAGTAAAATGAAAAATTAGCAGTGATAAAATTTAATTTTTGTATTAGTAATTACCAAAAATCCTTCTCATAAATTTAGAAAGAAGCCTATGCTTAGCAGTGGGATGTTACGGGCTGAAGCGTGATCAAATAACCAAAATCGCATTGGTCTCCCAAAATGATTGCCAGGTCATTAAACTCCTATAAGAGAGGACGAACTACTAACGATGAACTAATATCAAACAAAGTGATAGCCAAACTACCCACTAACTGTTCAAATTCGATGAGACATTAATAATTATTTTCCATATAAGTACCAGTAATTACACACATTTATACACATGAGTTCACGTTTTATTTTGGCGTAAACTTGTGGAGGCCTATGTCCAGCAGTGGACTGTATAGGCTGTAATGATGATGATGACCAGTAATTATACTCCATAAAAAAGCTTCGTATAATTGCTAAAACATAAGATATTTTACGATTGATTTAATATAAATACTCAGTATATACATTTGACAAGTTTTTGAATCATACAAAGAATAACAAAACACCTTTACTATAATACGCTCTAATATAACATTTCAAAGTCACTGACTTTAATTTTAAGAATTTTGATGAATTCACAAAAATACGATAATAAATTCGAAATACATTAAATAATGATATTATTAAAAGATGAAGTGCTTTATTATTAACGTTCCTTACTTGCAATTATTACAAGCTTATACGAAAAATATTACTACGCACATCAATTAGAAGCAAGAAAGAATAAAATTACAACGAAATATGCATCCTCGCACAATACTTATAATATTGCAACCACTTAAGTACGGTCGACAACAGACGAACATTTGAAAATCATCTTACCTCTTACTATTTAATAAAGCTAATAAGCAAGGATATCGATCATCTCAGCGCATATTAACTAAACCATTAAATTCCTTTTAAATACAATCAACGATAATGTATCATCGCCTATCAAATAAAATTTAGAATTTAGATTAATATGGGCTTAGATTTATGATAAAAATAACACATTATTAACTGCCATTAAAATGAGAGAGCAGATGATACCTGTCTCACTCACACAACCACAACAAAAAATAATATTATAAAGTATGAAGATGTTTCATTTTTAGCTAACCTAGGCACTTACGGCGAAAGTAAGTAAGTAGTAATAAATTTTCAATGATAACCATAAATACCTAGGACAATGAATTCTGTACACGATGAAAGGAACGTTCCAGAAAACACGACGGAACAAAACGTTGACCCTTAATTACCTAGGTGTAAAATTCTTATAGTGACTTAACCTAATTTAGATATTGATCGATGGTTTGAGTTTTATATCTCGTGCGGAATAACCTCTATCGGACACCGATTATATTACTGAGAGACGCCACTCGGCTGATTTTAATTTATTATTCCAGATGCGTAAACGCTCCAGAATTTCCTTTGTATAAAATTCGATTTTATTTTAGAAGCGTGGACGTGATTAAATAGAATGTGAAACGTGATTTTTGGCTGCTTTCACCGAAGCGCTGACACGGCTGTAACGTCGAAATTCTGAACGATAGCAAAAAATTTAACTGTAAATTCATTTTTTTAAATTTTCCAAATATCAGAGTAGTTTAATAATTCTGATGAAATTGAAAAGCTAATACGACGAAATAAATTACGGACGATACTGAAATCATTCGAAGCTTTAAACTTATTGATAACAATATTTCAACTTAACCGCAGATTTATTTCATAATATATTAATACGAAATATTATATGAAGTTAAATTGTATTTTTTTAATATTTTAAACAGTATATTGCAAATTATTTTAATGATATATATATTATTTATTTTAATGATATATTATTTTAATGATATCGAAGATATGAATAAAAAATCAGCGCTCCTCGTGAAATTAGTAAATCATTAAATTATTCATATACAACTATTTTTATTGTCAGCTGATAAAAATTTTGGTACAGCGCAAAGCACAAGACCTATGCTAAGAAGTACTTACATATTGACTTGTTTGTCACAGCACGCTTTGATTAACACACACATAAATGTGAAACTCTCACTAACGTATAGTGCTTTTGGTTGAAATCAAACCTCGTACCTTCGGCACAATACATCGAGTTCGTCCCGATATGTCAGTACTAGTAAGTAGTAGGTAACATTGACGAAAAATAAAAACAATAAAGAAAATATTAATTCTAAATGTAGAAAAATTGACAAAAAAAATGTACTTCAATCTTGCACTTGCTAAACGTTATCGTACTGAAGGTAAAGTTGAAGGTGAAATAGCTACAAATTAATGGATAAGAGAGTAGAATACTGATTTAATATCTGACTAAAGAATCGTTACAGAAACCTTTGCCGTCAGTACAAGATAAAAGATAGCAGGTTTAGTTTAACTTAACAATATTGTATTTGACCAGACGCATTATCAACAAAAAAGACACACTATCCCACAGCAAACTTATTACAAGCATTAATTAATTTAACATATATTGATCCACTTTGATAATCGCAGGAATATAAAATAATAATAATGAAAGTTAGATTGCTAAATCTGATATTGATATTAAAGATAAGTTGATACGTCTCGTCTGGTCGCTCGTCTATTGCGTTACCAGAAATAGCTCCACAGTTCACACAGTGTTTTGTATTGTAAAAATGTCGACGCTATAAAAAATAAATGCAAGATGAGATAGCGTAGATTGTCCTGCCTCACTTGCCTCGCTACTGAAGGATTATTCCCCGTTGACGGAAACTGCCCTGTACGATAAAATTCTTCGAGCATTTTGTCTTTTTCTATAAATCTGTCATACAGCCATTGAGTCATACCTTCTGTGTCTGTTGGTACCTGTAATTAAATTTTGACATTAAAAACTAATAACTTTGAAATTACACACTGCATTGAATTATACACTGCATTTATCATACACAGATGTTCATTGAAATTAATTTTTAAAGTATCAAATTTAGTTATAAAAAGCTAAATTATTCATCAAATTGTCCAAAAATAATATGGGGAAGTGTCACGCGAATTCAAATTTATTTCAAACAAACAATAAATACTTTATTGGCTGAGAAGCCACAAATATATCGATGACAGATTACCTAATCATTATTTTCCATGCAATAAACTTTTGGCCTTCGTCCAAATAGAAACGTTGCCAAAACCTATATAGCCTCTTTTTAGACGTTATATACTAAAGGTTCTTTATTTCACTTTTTTTTCACTTTGTAATTTTTGTGTTAGTACCTTCTTTGTTTAAAAAAATGACCTACTTTTGCAAGCGTTCAGCGGTTCTAAAAAATTTCAAACGGTAAGTAATTTGTTTTCGATAAATTTTAATTCAAAGAACAGTACGGTTTTTTTGGCACTAGAAAGAACCGTTGACAGCTTGTTAGAAAAATCAGACAATTTTAAAATGATGTATAAAATTTTTTTCCGTTCAAAATTTTCAATAGACAATTTAAATACAATACATTCGGCATAAGCTATTAATTATTTACACTTGATAACCATATTGGCAAAATTTTTGATACCGATATTTCTATATATTTCAGAACACCACGTTCAAATATCCATTGCCCCAATTGCAATTACAATTAATTAATCGTGTCTTAATTAAAATTCGGTAAAAGGTTAACCTACCGAGTCCATTAGAAATAAATTAAGAAACATATAATATACCTTCGAAAAACATAACCATACTTCGACAGTCACAATCAAAAGCTTAAAAGATCCTTCAAGTGAAGGACCCAACTATTTTAAAACGACCATATACGCCATAAAAGAAAAAAAAAAACTATTCAAACTTGTATTTTTACTACATGAGCACTCTTATCGGTATTGAGGTGGATTCTTTTACAATACTAGGGCGGCAAACAAGCGCACTGTTTGTCAGATGTGAGCGAATACCGTAAACCTGTGAACACCTGTACGCCAGGAGTATTGCAAAAGCGTGGGCAAGTAAATAAATATAATTCTCCTAATTTCTCCACGAGCTCTGACAATTTTACTTCCCACAAGAATGTCGTATTCTATATTGTTAGAGATCACTATTATTTTGCTGTAATCTTTTATATATTTGAGTACATAAGGCACGTGACGTTTGGCTGCTCCGAAATTTTGAGCCGAATATTTCCTACTGAGCCCCACTCCAATAGAATAAGAGTACTTACCTCACTACTTGGGTAGAGCCTGTAATGTAAGTGTGTGGTGCAAGGTGGTCGTGTCCCGCAGACAATATCTTGTAAATGTAGGGGAATACGATCTGGGTATGCGATGGTCACGTCGAGGATCCATTCAATGCTGTCACCGCTCTTTGGGTCTACGATCTTCGTGTTGTTCTGGTTGAAGTCATCTGCAAATGAAATGATGGAGTTATTCGACTATAATGTCAAGAAAATTACGACGAATCGGCAAAAATATGTTTCCTCAGCGATATGTGGACTACATGCCAATTCATGACAACTCTTTGTATAGGCAAAGAGACATTTATTGTGGTTAAGACGCCAGTGTTTGTATGGAGTTTGATAAATCGTTGTTCTACTGGAACCCATTGAAATAATTTATTAAACTTACGATGGACTTTTGATTGAATTTCAATGACTGAATTTAATCATCATTATAATTAAATTAATTCATTTTTTTTCATAACAGACATAGTTATAAAAAAACATGTAATTTCAGGACTGATCTTAGTTATTTTTTGGAGTTTACTCCTTAAGAATCGATTTTCATATTAGGTAGGTTAGGTTAGGTAGGTTTCATATTAGGTTTCATATTAGGTCCTAGGTATGAAGAAAATATGAGGAGTAAAATCTACTGAACGAATGACCTCGTTACGCTTTTGTTAACGCCATCTATCGGAGATAGAAGATGACGTTTAACGATGATGATGAGACGTTATGGCGTTTTCTAATAACGCGTTCTTCTAATAGATAGCGTTATTAGATTCGTTTATTTATTATTTCATATGGTATTAATCTTTTCCTTAGACTAGTAAGCCTTTTTTGTGTGTGTTTGAATTTTGACAGCCGATCTGAAGGAGTAAACTCCAGTCGTGCTTCGGAGCTGACACACATATTTTTTTTATTTATAAAGGAAACTAGATGCTTACAGGTGTATTTAATTGGTCGAAAAATTTTCAAGTGTAAACAATAGTAAGACGAGGAAATAAATTCGAAGCACAATCTTCAATACTTAACGTGGGTCGTATTTACATCCCTGAAATTTTTAGGCGACACGTGTAGATTTTCTCACGACATTTTTCTACACAGTCGAGCAAGAGGAGAATTGTAAATACGAATTAAGCACCTAAAAACTTGTCCGGATTTTTAGACTTCGATTATTTATGCGCTCCTTTTCAGGGCTTACGTTTTGTTTATTTCTATTAGTTATTTAAAAAGCTTTTGTAGCATAGCGACTTAAATTAATTTAAATACTTTTGTAAGGTGGCTATAGACTATCACCAATACACACTCAAAACGTCATATATGCATATGTACATGCACGATATAATAATATAGTGATTATAAAACGTACATCAATGTATGTATGTACTAGCTGTACCCGCAACTTCGTTCGCGAGGGAAACTCTATCTGGATACTCATTTTTTTTTAACAGCGCTATCCTGATCCCATGTAAATCATGTAATATATGGGATAAAAACAACATATACTATGTCGCCTTGTGACGTTTCAGAGACAGATGTACAGACATATAGACAAACATTTAAAAAAAAATTTAAAAATCAATATAGTTTTTTCCACGTATATGGTGATTTCGAGTGAATTCCATGATAAAAATTAGCCTATATGTGGCTCCACAACTTACTATAAATAATTATAATAAATTAAATTACAAAGGTACTAGAAGAAATATTTCAACAACAACTTTTGTAATTCAATAATATTTTTTAAATTCGTTCTTGTATTCAACACAAAAATGTACTACTAACTAAAGCCAATTTCATTAAAATTTATTATTATTAAAAATAGTATAATTAGTCAAGTAAAGATGTAATAGAAATGTATGACACCTTTTTTGTTGTCTTGCTTCGATGTGCTCGCGACTTGCTCACGTTGAGGGCCGACCTCCTCCATGATGATCTTCATCGCACCGGCGCGCGGCAGAGAGACGTACTCCAACTTCGGCAGATTGTTTTTTTCGGCGAACCTAAATAAAATACCGATATAATATTTAAATTATAGTGATAATGTAACATGGAAGTCGTTGCCCAGTCAATTACGGCTTGAAGGAATAGCATATGTGTTTCAGATAGTAACAGTCAGTTTATCTTCAAAAGACAGAATGATTAATAGTTCCTAAAATTAAAAAAAAATCGCGCGAAACTTGATTCCAATTTTTTTTCCTTTACGTTTTATTCGTAATTATTGACAACCGCTCAGGTGCTCCTAGGTGTGTGTGGGTGCCTAAACACCAGCGATCGCGGGTCGATTCCCGCTTGGAATTAATATTAATAATTATTTGTAGAAATAAATGTTTCCATCTTGATACTTGTCCTTGTGGGTCTCCCCACCAGCCACGGAGAGCACGTAAGCTGCCAATCCCAATTGCCATCATAGAGACCAGACAGCGAACGTTACTCATATTGGCGAATATATCACCCAACGCGCAGTGAAGCAGAATGATGGGTTCTTCGACCCTTCTCCCGCATGGTGAGAGAAGCCTATATCCAGCAGAGGGATGTTACAGGCTGAATGAACAATAAATATAATTCAGAAATATATTCAACAAAACTGACTTTAAAAAGTTACTACAACTTCAGTCTTCCCTCATACATATTTAAACCAACCATATAAGTATATACACATACGCGTACGCATTCAGTCATACACATACATACTCGTATTTTATCTTACAACTCACAGCACCCCAATCATACACTCGTAAAACAAAAAGCGATAAACGCATTACCCCCATCGTCAGCGTAGTAGATAAAAGGCCGCCGTATCAATGGCCTGAAAGTTTTATAATATCCAATTATATATTTCAATTGAGCACAAAGCCTCTCGATGCCATACATCGCTTTCAGAGCCGAATGGACGATTGCCGTATTTCATTTCATCGTATTATTTACAGCAGAGAATTGGCAGTTTTAGATATGGCATTTGCTTCTATTAAGCTTTTTTTTTAATTTAAAAAAAGGTTGTAACTACGACCAATTAATCTTTTTCTTGTATTTTTCATTCTACATGTCATTGGCAAAATCTAAACAATTTTTTTAAAAGTTTATCTTCATTGTTATTTCGTATTTATTAAGACTATATACTGCATATTTATAGTTAGAAATAAACGACATATGAAACGACGTCTAATATATTTTTCAGCTAGTAAAATTTATAACGTATTTAAATATTTAAAAAAGGAACTTTTTTTTTTTAACTTCTAATCAATCGTTTCTGTATTATCTGTACCTTTCGCATACTAAGTTTTATATCAAATATTCAATACATAAAGTAAATAAGAACTATTATGACATCATTATATTTTATGCTTCACCTTGTAATATCCCACAGCTGGGCATAGGCCTCTTTCCCAATGTAGGAGAAGAATCGGAGCTTGATCCACCACGATGCTCTAATGCGGGTCGACGGATATATTCCCTAGTATACCTAAGTAACGATCGCTATCACGTGTACATAATAACAACCGGGAACGACGCTTAGAATACGTTTTATTTACATTTACTTAAATGTCACTACAATATAGTAGTATGAATTTACAAAGCCTAAATACATTTGCGATAACAGAGGAATATACAAGGGTATGTAATTTATTAATTTATGTAATGTAATGTACCATTTCTAATGGTTTCTACGTCCTTGGTTTCACAAGGACCAATTTAATGGAGGCCTGGGCTCGTTATTCTAGAGTGCCTACGATTTGTCTACGGAATACTAACTCGAAGGAAATATCGCTAGCATAATAAGCTTTGAAATTTCCTATAATTTTAATCTGACCAACTCGATTGTACGTGAAAGTTGATTTTACAGGCAATAGAATGAACGAGAAATTTTATTCATTTTCAAACAAATTTTTAGAGTTTAATCGTGTAAGAAACGGTATGAGGCTTGTTAGATAAAAATATGGATAGTTAAATCGTGTGAAACAAAAACGCTGCAGGTGACGTTTTTTTTATATATTTCCAAAATCACGGTAAACATTCTAAAGAACGAACACAGGTCGCGTGTCTGAGCTGACATACACTTTTTTCTTTGAAATTCCATTTAAAAAAATTCTAGTTATAATAATGAAGCTTTATGTCTATACTGATATTATAAATAGGAAAGATTTGATTGTTTGTTTATTTGCATTGAATAGGCACCGAAACTACTGAACCGATTTGAAAACTTCTCGCACTATTGAAAAGCTACCGAGGATGACATGGTCTATATTATATTTTCAAAATAATTAGAAAAAAAATTATTTTGAAATTTTCCATCAATACCCGTGCGAAGCCGGGGCGGGATGGTAGTTCCATATAAATTCAACAATCTTTACCGCTTGGGTTATATTAGAATAAATTTGTAACAAAATTTCACTATTACTATCTTGGCTGTAATCCGATGCGACGGATTAACATACTTTCCGGGGAAATAGACATACTCGTACAATAAGGAGCACGATCATAACCTTTGATACTAACACACATTTCCATTTTAGCGGGTAACGAATTTGTAATATCGAATCGAAAAATATATGTTTTTCGTAGAACAGAATTACCAAATCTTCGCCTCGGCAAGTTGGGTTGATTCGAAATAAAGGACATAGCGGTTTGCAGCCGTGACTATAGGATATCTATCAAGATTAATTTATTCTAAAATTAAATTAATTTATG
Source organism: Melitaea cinxia (assembly GCF_905220565.1). Classification (NCBI taxonomy): domain Eukaryota; kingdom Metazoa; phylum Arthropoda; class Insecta; order Lepidoptera; family Nymphalidae; genus Melitaea; species Melitaea cinxia. The sequence continues at coordinate 1,963,790 of NC_059409.1, read as the reverse complement.
AATACTCGTTTAGTGTCTAATAACGTGATAAATTAATAGCAATACTATCAATTACTTTTTATGAAACTGAACTAGTCTAACCGGTATACGGACACACCATACTTGATAATTTATCAACGATATTGTAAAACACTATATAATCGACATATATTTTTTTTTTATATCACTAGGTCGGCAAACAAGCGTACGGCTCACCTAATGGTAAGAGATTACCGTAGCTTATAGACGCCTGCAACACCAGAAGTATCGCAAACGCGTTGCCGACCAAATCCCCAATCCCCCCCAGGAGCCAATATATATATATATATATATATTAAGTTCCATCATATGACTTTTAAACAAAGATTGTCAGGTGATCATTGTTGGTTGGTTCGACAGATAATTGAAGGTAAGTAATCAAACAATTATTAGTAAAATTTTGTGTCATAATCAACGGCTTTGTACGACTCTTTTAAAGTCAAATATTCACCTAGTTGGGCTTGTGCCAATAGCTGCACTTTCAGTGCAAGGTCACCATTCTATCGCCTTGAGTCTCAGCAACCATAAGACTTAACAACGTACACCCTTTCCACTCCCTATTTCAGCTTCAGTGACGTAATGGCGACTTAAAATTGCGTAACGTTAGAGAATATTTCGCTCTCTATATTTCACGTCAAAATTGCAATTGAATAATGTAATACGAATAAAAGATAATACTCTCAGCGTTAAGTAGATTCTAACGTACACGTTACTTGATATGTACACTTAAGATATTGCTATAGTGTATATATTATACCTTTGACTGATTTCTCTCCTCTTGTGCAAGAAACCTCCCTCGGGGAAAAGTACCATCAATTGTCTCCCTAGCGGTACGTAGTACCGGTGAATGTGTTCTTTTAGTTCAACCAGGGACTGCTCTCGTTTCGCCTTGCCCTGAAAAAGAAAAACATAATTAGTATACGAAAAATATATGTATAAAGCATCGTGTTGTTATTGTTTCTGTTGGAAAAAAGGCTATAAAATGTGTATGAGTACTCGTTATGTTACGAGAAATTTTGATTTGAAAATTTTAGGCAAAGAATAAAAAAATTCTATTATCTGCCTTTTATCAAAAAGTAACTATCACAACTATTAAAAATTTTCATTCCAAAACATTAGACACAGATAATTTAAAATTATACAAAGAATCTATATATTAAAATACGTGAAGCAAAAGCTTTATACCCTTTTTTATGAAAATTGCGCGGACAGAGAAGTATAAAATTTCGCATATTTATCTATAATATAAAAATGAGTCGCTGAATGTGTTGCTAAGCGCAAAACTCGAGAACGGTTGGACCGATTTCGCTAATTCTTTTTTTAAAATATTCCTTGAAGTACGAGGATGGTTCTTACGGAGAGAAAAATTCTAAAAAAAAAAAATTTAAATTTCCTGAAAAAGTGTAAAAACAACACTTTTCTATACTCCCATACAAAAGATTTGTGATAATACTTAAAAGTCAATTTGAACTTTAATACCATACGATAAAGTTTGTGTTAGGCGATACGAAGTTCGCCGGGTCAGCTAGTAGTTTATATAGAGAAAGAGTACAAAATGCTAATATTTTTTTAAATTATGTATAAAATTTACAACAAATCAATAAAAAAACCCATTACACTCTGTATTTAACACACATACACACACAATATTTATACTCTATTTGTTATTATAGAAGTATAGCCATTGACAATAGAACCTTAATAATGCTCAAACTTATAAATTAAATTAATTATGGTCGAATTTCGACCACTCGGTGACCACTAGTAAGCTACATAAAACACTTAACAGTTTTTTAAATTCCATCATTACCTTAAATTCTTACCATTTCTGTTTTTTTTTTTTTTTGTTTCAAAAAACAAAAGATAAAAGGAAATAGCAAATTAAAAGTGTCATCGATCACTTGTGCATCCAAAATTAATATATTCGATTCAATTAATATATTCGAGGTTATGATAAAAATAAAAATAAAATATACGATATTTTCCTGCCTTTTAATAACGCCACACTTCAAAAATTATTCGTAACATTACGCACGATGATAATAAAGGGAGAGCGGTATTCACGATATATTTTTATACAGCGCGATGCGTGAACAACCCACGTTATGGTTATTAGAAACATTTGCTCCGTGAGAATGCACTTTTCCCCCCAAATTTCACGATTGGCCCCTCGTGTAACAATACACGTTAAGTATTCTATTTATAAGGCCTATTGATGAAAATATATGTTAAAGTACCATATTTGAAGGGCTATTGGTAAAATTGAGGTGAGAATGGCGAATAAAAGGAGGCTGGAAAAACAGGGACGTATCTGTTGCATTAATTCATCAATCAATCATTCTATATGTGATAGCTTGTTATTAGCTTTTTTTTATTCATATTCTGTATGAGGTATAGTTATAATAAGCTGTAAGCTATCCAAATAAAATAAAATAAAATAAAATAAAATTAATTATTTGGGGCCCCGGAGCTATAGAAGTCATGTCTAAGTATCAATTATTTTTTAAATAGTATACAAAATGCTTAAGCATATTTCATGTGTTTATTTTTTTTTTATAAAACAGTTAACCATTTTTGTGTATGTGTGTCTTTTATGTATATTATTTTTCCTTTTTTACTGTAAAAAACATTTCTAAATAAAATATGACCATCCCTCATGTCACCTGGGGAGGTTTTTGTGTATTACCATAGCCGAAAAAAAAGTTTGTGAGTAACCGAGAATAAATTCTGATAAAGAACCACAGACTAGCAATGTCGCTATAATTATGACAAATATTTTTTTGGGATATCCACATGGCATCACTCGTTTGAAGTAACGATACATGTAAGAATGATTCATGGTTGCTTTACACTTCTGGGTTTCTTAATGAACAGTGCCATTCTCAAACATTTTATGCCTAATATTTAGCATTATAAAAAATCGTAATAAACGTCTGTAAAAAAATTTGATACGGAAAATTGTTACTTATTATTTTTTCTATCTCTCAAAAATATATGCCTCATACTAGTCATTTCACAGACATATATCATATTCATAGCCTGAAAAATAAACTAATATCACAACTAAAATAAAACACATCCAACATCATATAACACAATATACTTAATTTCAGACGACCTAAATAAAATTCAATGTAAGTTTAAAAAAATTCGAAAGCGGAGCATTTTTATAATAATATTTCTGTGTCAAACTTGTCATATTTTCTAACGTGTCGGGGCCGGGGCGAGCACCAGTTCCCCTCTAGTTCATTGTGCGAACTTCTCCAACTTTTACAATTAAAACTAGCAAATCATATTATACTAAGGACGTTACATTTTTCTCGGATACCCTATTAAGGTTATCGGTAGTTCTGATTTTTTTATACTATATAAAATATTTATTAATAACCTTAGTTTTGTTTTGCATTTTGTCATGCCTGTGATATGAGATACATACTTTATTTTTTAAATGATTAGACCTAAAATGTAATTACGAATTGAAATAAAGTAATTTATATTCTCTTTCGACTTAAGGTTTACCTCTAGATGACCAAAATAAAGCCTTAAAAGAAATAAAACAATAAAAATACTATATCATTAAAAAAGTTAAAACAAATGCAATATATATATACACTAAATTCATTGAAAAATTAGATAAGGCTAAAGAAATTCAGAAGGAAAATTTATAAAAATATTAAAAACTATTTTAATCTGCAGTCTAAGTTATGTATTTTAACTAACAAAATCGGTTGAGTAATTTAATATTGATAAACTTAATTAGCTGGGCAGTAATAATAATAAAAAATTAAGGAGAAATACTGTAGGTTTTTTTGCATTGACAACGCAACGACAAAAACCTAAATATTACGGATAATATTGAAATATGTCGTCAAGCATTTCTTTAACCTTAATATTTTAAAAAAAATCTCATTCAAATAAAGTGTAGGCCGTGTATTTTTTCAATATTATTAGTATTTCACTTAGCGATAAACGTAACTTTGTCTATCCCGTGCATCGGAGGGTCTACGGCGTATTGGTAACGATTAACTAAGCAATAATGAGATCCGAACCGTTCGCAATAAAAGTAAGTTAAACACAGACGAGTAGATAGTACATTGTTGTAAAAACTTAGAGCCGGACAACGTATCCGACGGTTCGATGGCCGACCAATTGCACTCCGCTTACTGAGAACTCACGAAGTTTGTGATTTACCAATGGTTCCGACACGTCAACTAATCGATACCTAATACCTAATACATTATTAATAATAATACATAATACTAGCTTCAAACTATCGTTAAAAATATTGTTGAATACAAAGATTTATTCTAATCAGAAGTCAACAAAAAATTCATACTCACTAATTCTTTCATATAATTTTTATGTACCATTTCATTCCCTTAAGCGGTAGAATTGAAAAAAACTGCTGCTCTTTGTTCCTCCTGTTTCACCTAAAGGATACAATTTCACGAAAAATGTCCTGTTTTGTGTTTATATTGTAAAAGAAGCCTACCTTACGTAATTTCAACTACTATCGAAATTCTGTCAGTAAAGCCACGAGGGGCAATTTGGGGAAAAAAATAAGTCTTCAGTTTTTCGCTATCATTTTGCTGACTTAAATCAATTTACGACGTTTCATACAACATAACATTCCATTGCTGAAAATAAGCCTATTCTGTATTCTCTTATAAAATCATAGATCAATCTTTATAAGCACGAAACTATTTTTGAATTGAAACTTTTTTAGGCGCATGAGGGTAAAATTTTTACGGATTAAACGTGCAACATATTGATGAAACGGCAACGTTTTGATGAAATGGCAACGTTTTTGTCGTACTACAGTTAATGTTGTTTTTGGTAGATAGAGCCATCTAGCGTGTAGAAAGAAAAGTAGAAACTACAAAGGAAACTAACTAGATGGTGCTGGAACGGAAATCTAAAGCTTTGGATTTGTGTAAATATATTATAAACGAAAGTTAAAAATTAGTTTGCCAAAGAGGTTTCACTTCTGACAAGCGTGCTTTGTACGCACACGTTTTTTTTTTTTTCAATAAAAACATAGTACTTGCATTGAATACACGGTCATATGTTTAATTTCAAGTGTTATGATTATTTCAATAAAAAGCTATTTATGTACTTCAAAATATTTATTTTTCAAAATAATTATCGGCGACGTGTGTCGGTAACGATGGCTAAGCGCGTTCAATCTGTCGATCGTTAGCGTTTTCAAAAGTCCTTCCGACGACTAGATTGTACTAAAGAACCATTCCTGTTTAGGAACGGTTCGGCGAACCCGTGGGAATGGGATTTCCGTCAGATGAAATTGGATTCTGTATTAGTTACATTGTTCTATATATTTGTATTAAAATCGATTGATAGTATGTTTTAGCGTCAGTATATAAAAGGCCAGATATATAATCAATAGAGCAGTTATGTCAACCATATGTCTGATTGCATAAAAGTGAAGTAAGGATCTATTTCAGGCAGCTCTATCACAGTCTATACTATTAGGGCTGCCAACATTAACCTGTATATGTTTCTGTTTAAAATGTGAATACTTAACGAGCTGTAAATTGTTTTGTTAAAAGGAGTGAACAAAAAAATTATTATTATTATTATTATTATTTCAACTTATCTGTTTCGTAAATTAGCTCAAAATATGTATATAAGTATAAATAATTTCTATTACATTTAATATAGTTATGAAATATTGTTTTATAATATAAGAAACTAGCAATTAAATACCCGTGCGAATATTTCGCACTAAAAAAGTAAAAAATTTACCAACCTTCAATCATGTTGACGTTGTTTCAAAATTATATATAATTTTAATAATTAAATAATTGACAAAAACAGAAGCAATAATACATGTTTTGTTGTTGATGCCGGTAGAGCAAGCAATTATCTATAAAATGATATGTAATTTATGTGGAGTAATTGAGAGGTTTTTTTCTAAAAAGGGAGGCAAACAATCTTAGCGCATTAATATATATGTGTGTAAAGCAAGTGTTTCATATTGATTGGCCAAACAGTAGGATGAAAATTATGTGTCAAGATTAAAGGAAATGCACATAACAAATACCAGATTACAACATATATCTACTCGGCCTAGTCGAACACATGTTATTTTAATATATCGAAGAAAATAATACGAATAACTTGATAGTAAGCGTAAAATAATTTATTCAAGACTCAAACCAAAATTTTCCTATTCCGCCAATGTCAATTTTCTTCTTCAGAATCTTTCTATGTTTATTACCGACCTAACAGTTATCAATGGCGGTATAACCATTCATCAGTTGTTAGTACAGCCTCACAGTGGCCAGTTACTATATATGACTGCTGTGTTACCCCCCTACCCCGTATTTAATTACGTATACACATATAATAAGCCAGTACTGCGGTCACCAACCCGCCTGCCCAGCGTGGTGACTATGGGCAAAACACATGAGTTCACGCCATTTTTGGCGTAAACTTGTGGAGGTCTATATCTAGCAGTGGACAGTAAGCTCTAATGATGATGATGATGATATAATATTCGACCTCATAATAACTTCATCACTAAAGGTAAATTCGTGATTTGGATGAATGCATCTGAATTCATGAATTTGCCTAAACACTGTTGGACGTTCCGCTACACTTGCCTACTGATTTGAATGTATTATTCTGTTGATTACGTATTGTCATTTATTATTTTAAATATTCAAATCAATTCCTACGTTAGAATATATTTAATTAAGTGTGGTTGAAATAATTGTTTAAATGGCTGTTGTTTTATTAAAAAAATATATTATTTATTATTTTTTATTATTTATTATTTTTTTATAATTTTTTTTTATTAAAATTTATTAATTTATTTTTTATTAAAAATTTTTTTCTTTTGTTTTATTAATAATATATGTATATGGTGCGTTGTAAAAAAATTTCTTTATAAAATATCATCATGTGTTTTATGTACAAAAACTTATAAGCCATTTTATAATAGTCAATAAATAATAGCTGAAACATTATTCAGTAGAAAATTATCCTTACTAATATTATAAATGTGAAAGTGACTCTGTCTGTATGTTTGTCTGTCGCGCTAACACGCTAAAACTACTGAACCAACATCTGATAGTCTAGAGCCTGAGAAAGGAATAGGCTACTTTTAATGCGAAAAAAGGGATGTAAGGGGGTTGAAAGGTGGGGATGAAAAGATATGTGGAAGTATCGTTATTTTTAGACATAGAAGCTTGAAACTTACGTTTTAGGCTCTTTTGATTAGATATATATAAATATGACATTAAAAGTTTGTACAAGTTTTACCCTCAAGGGTGTGAAATAACAATAAGGAATAGAAGATGAAAGGTTGTATAAAAATATGTAAGGTTTATGTGAATGTTTTATAAGTTTGCGACAAGAGACAAAATATTAGAGCGAAATATTCCACGCGGACGAAGTCACGGGCACAGCTAGTATGTAATATATGTTTATATAAGCTATGTAACTATATCAGTCGAGCTTTACCTATAACACAAGCATTGAGTTGCTTAGCTTAGGAACAAACGAACGTGTGTACATTAAAGATATTTATGTATATTAAAACATACTCGTAAAATTGTGGATATAGTGACACCATATTTCATGCAAGACGTGACAAAACTTCTAATTCAATCAAGAGTGAATAGGCATCTTCTAGGCAAGCGCGCACTATCTTAGGCTGCATCTTCACTTACCATCAGGTGAGATCGCGGTCAAGCGCTAATCTATATATTAAAAAAAATAAATAAATTATTGAAGGTTTTTACAAGAGTAACTGTTGATATTCTTGCTGATTATTTGTAGAAGAATCTACATTCCGAATCAGTTGGTCCATGTTAACAATAATTGTGTTTGCTAGCAAATGAAAAAAAAAACCAACTTCAATTACATCGACCATTAATACAACAAAGGTAGACGAATAAAATCGTCCGTAAATACGCGTTATTAGAGATTACTCAAAAAGTAGTAATCAGGTCTCGATCAAATTTAAAGAAAACTATGAGACAAGTATTAGCTTTCGATTAAAATAAGAACCATTAAAATCGGTTTAGCCAGTTACAAGTTATGAGGTATAATACAATGGAGGTTGACGAAAAAATAGCCATGTATATATGCAGTCAGATCTTTATCAAATTTGAATCAATGAAACCACATGACACGCGCCAGCTTTCGCTTAAAAAAATGAATTATCAAAATCAGTATACACAATAAAAAGTTATCAGGTAAAATACACAAAAAAATACAGTCGAATTGAGAAACTCCTCCTTTTTTGAAGTCGGTTAATTGGTTAAATTGATGAATTTCTTCTCGATTGTTCTAGATTGAATCTACATTCCGATTCGGTGGATAATACTAACTTTTTAAAAGATTCGCTTATAGGCTTTTGCAGAGTAGAACAGTCTGTCATGCTAGGAATCCCGAGAATTCATCAACGTAATCTAATAGAGGAGCAGTTCAGCTCGCTCTAATTAAGTGCTTATTAGTTTCCACTCACGGTTTGTGAGCATCCAGCTTCCAACATCAAAGGAATATCTCGGTAAATGCTCATAGTCATATCTCGATAGAGATTTATATATTCATTTGAATTTATTTATTTGATAAATTTGAAAATTGGACTAAAAATTTTGAAAACAACAAGTCTGAAAGAGGTTTCTAAAAATATAAACTTATGAAAATGGTAATTGAAATTCGTAACTTAAAATTCTATAAATAAATAAATAAAGTTAAGATAATATATTTTTTTATAAATATTAGCACGATTTGAGACCTCAATACAAACTACGGCATCGATTTTTTTTTGGAATTTTATCCAGAATCGATTTCTTCGTGGTTTGAGATGTGTCAGATTCTTTTCAGTTTGATTCATATATACAGAAAACGTTTATTTTGCTTTATTGTCCGTTACATTTCGAAGAAGATATATATTTTTTTATCTACACAATACACACACGGTCGTCTGTTCCTAAAGTAAGCAACTTAATGCTTGTGTTATAGGTAACAGCCGACTGGTATAGCTACATACATTTTTTTTTCAATAAACATACTTATAAATGATACATATAAGAATATATAAATAAATATCTGTATTAGACCCAGACTCGGAGTGGGAATCGAACCTACAACCCTCGGAGCAGAAAGCAGGGTCACTACAAACTGCAGCAACGGGCTAGTCAAGATATGCTCTAAATTTAGCGGTTCGTAAGAAAAAACTAAAAGTTTTCTGAATGTGAAGAGTTTAGTCAATTTTTTTTATTTCAATAAAAATAAACATAACATACATCTTCTTTTATATCAACGAATAGTCAATAAATTTTCTTAAAATTACATCCATATTTATTTTTATAAAACACTTAATTTTAATAATATGTACTTGTAAACACAATTAGCAAAAACACGCCCCAGCGAGTCGAATACAAATCGTTTGCTCGTGAACCGTAACCGACGCGTGCGCAGAACATTATTCATTATTTATTTTTATTTAATTTATTCGTTTTATTAATAACTTATAGTTAAGTTAAAACTTAAGGCACGTTCATCAAATAAAAAAATATATAAATGAACACAAACATTATAAATATGAAAGTTAATTTCTCAATAGGAATACATTAGCGGAAGACGCCAAAGAACGTAGTAAAAATCGTCTGCTCATACACCGTGACGACGGGTGCGCGGCATTATACGAACAACGTGTGAAGCCTACTGACGTTTGAATTACTAACATTACATTTGAATGTTGAAGTCGAATTTAATTAGTAACAACAATAAAAAAAGTATAAATCGAAATTGAAATGTTAAAAAGTAAATATGTCTTCAAGTTATAACCTTAATAACCTAAAATTTCAACTCCAAAATATATTTTTTGACGTGATAACGTCTTATAAATCGATGACCACCGGCTGGATGCACGAAAAAGTGTCACGTTCCGCCTGAGCATGAGCTAGCAAGCGAGAGCGCGGAACAAGTGATAGAGAGGTACAATCGGCCCAAGCGTTGGCTTGTGACACATTTATTTCTCTACCCAATTCAGTGATAACAATCCAAATCAATTCATAAAAGTATGCAATTTTTCATCAATGTTTCTTTACGTTATCACGTAAAACTATCATCCGTAAACCGGCTTTACAGACAACCAATTTCTTTTTGGCAAATAAATTTGAGAAGTTTAGCCTAAAATAGTCTTTTAAAAGCATTATGCAGATTATAACATTTTATACACATACAGACGATTTTTGTAGTCTAAACGTCTGTGCTTGTTGTGTAAGAGTAAATCCCTACTGTGTTAAATATAAGGCTTTATTTATTTGTTGATGACATATTATTTAGGTGACCAGGTGTCCGGTTCACTGCCACCTCAACTGGTCACCTGTGTCACAGGACCGATGGCCACTGGAGCAGACGCATCCTGGAGTGAAGACTGGACCGACGACCTATGAAAGATTGCCGAAGGTGACTGGATGAGGACTGCGGCAAACTGGGATGTTTGACATGAACTTAGGGAGGCCTATGAGCAGCAGATAGGCTGAAGTGATCTATTATATTAATCAAAAGATAATTACAATTTTCATCCAAATTAAACAAAGTTCAATCTAAATATAACTACTATTACTCTCAATAAAATAGTTGATTAAAACCTAAAACGAAACCGCAAATACGACCATTCGAGTCGGCTAGTAAAACTTCTATCCAATAAGCGTCGTCCGAACGATCCAAAAAACCTAATTACGATACCGAAGATAAATAAAGATAATCCGGGAGAGCGGCCTCGGTTAATTTCCCAAGTTTTCGTCCCAACAAATTGGACTGAAACTTCTCTTAATTTCCTCCCCGGTCCGGCCGAACTCAAAACTCAGATGTATAGATGTGGTAGACGTTCGAAGCGTATTTTATACCAAATGGGGTAAATTATTTATTCGTAACAATAATTTAAAACGGTAATCATATCAATTTATTTATTTAGAGACCTTTCGTACATTTTTTAGTGAAATAAAAGACTTTTTATCAAATATATTTTCTACTTACCTAAATGCCAACAAAATTGTATTCGACTGTTTATTAAAAACGACAAACATATTTTTTATATATTAATGCGTGAAGCGAAAAATTTGTGCCCCTTTTTACGAAAATTGCGCGGACGGAGGAGTAAGAAATTTTGCACACTTATAGCTTATATAGTGATGGAGAGCAGAAAAAAAATAGCATTTTTTTAAATTATGCTTAAAAAATACATTTAATAAATAAATAAAAAAACAGTACATACACTACCATGTATTTGACAAACTATATTGACAACTCATATGCTCTTTTATTTATTATTATAGAAGTACTAGCTGACTCGGCAAACGTTGTCTTGCCGCTAAATGCTATTCAAAAATAGCGGTTGGTGGTAGAAGGGTGAACATTTAGGGTTGTACGTATTTTTTAACGCTAAATCATAATAAAATAAAAAATAAATAATTTATCTAAAAATTAAAAAAAAATTAGGGGTGGACTGGACTACCTTTATTATTTAGGGGGATGAAAAACAGATGTTGTTCGATTCTCAGACCTACCCAATATGCACACAAAATTTCATGAGAATCGGTCAAGCCGTTTCGGAGGAGTTTAACTACAAACACCGCGACGCGAGAATTTTATATATTAGATAGTCTTTGATAGCAAAACACTAACAATGTTCAAACTTATAATTTAAATTAATTATAGTCGAATTTCGACCACGGAGCGACCACTAGTCTTGATACATAGGCAATCAATAAACCTCGAATATTTATTTAGAAAATAAATTAAATATCTGCTTCGAATTCGGTAACATTACATTTAATATTACATTATTACCCATACACATAATTACCTAAAAAGGAATACACGTAATACCCCAAAAAATCCAAGAGGGATTTGATTCCCTGCGTGGTAATTACGAATTAATTCCACGTATGGTATATACCGTCCAACCATTAAGTAGCTTTTTACCTTTGAATGATTTTACTTAAAGTAACAACGATTTCTAAGATCTTCACCCGATCACTAACTTTAAATTAACGTAACTTTAATTGGTTTGTTCTTAACTATTTACTCTATCACTTTTTTGTATGACACTGTCGTTTTCGTATAAACAAAAAGGAGAACAAAGTTAAATCCACTGTTAATACGAAAACTTTGAACAATTCTTACAATGTTCTTTTTTATACATACAACCAGATCGGCAAACAAGCGTACGTCTCACCTGATGGTAAGCGATCCAGCAACATTGCAGGCGCCTTGCCGACCCTGCTCCCAATGTCCCCCAGGAGCTCTGGTCACCTTACTTATCACAGGAAAACAACACTGCTTAGAAGTAGTATTATTTAGCTGTGATCAGGTAGGCTGCTCCAGATTTTGAGCAGGATATTTCCTGCTGTAACCTACCTCAGTTATGTAGGAACAGTAAGCTGGGTTATATACAAAAATATATTTAGTCATAAGAGTTGCTTCACGTTTTTGTAGGAGTTATTTCGAAAATTACATTTGATATTCTATTTTGAGTATTAATCTTAAATTTTATCTAACTTTTTATTTATTAATATTGATTTATTATCACTTTAGTTCATCATCATCATTACAGCCTATACAGTCCACTGCTGGACATAGGCCTCCAAAAGTTTACGCCAAAAATAACGTGAACTCATGTGTTTTGCCCATAGTCACCACGCTGGGCAGGCGGGTTGGTGACCGTGTCACTTTAGTTATACTCGTATTATTAAGTTAGTTAGTTAAAGAAATAACTTAAATTAAAATAACAACAATAATGCATTAGAGTTCATATCTTAAGTATCACATTTAAAATAAACAACTTCAAAGGAAATTCAAACAGATTTAATTTCACAGCATTTTCGTCACAATTTTTAAATTATAATAATCTTCCTTCAGTTTAAATATTATTTAAAAAAAATAGCGCTTTACTTTATTATCTTTAACGCAATTTATTATCTTTTACGCATTTATTATCTTTGACGCAAAAAAAAAAAAAAACTATAATGTTTTCTATACCGTTAAGCACATTAAAAAACCTTTTAACTTACAACAGACGGAGCCCTGTCCATGCGCCGCTGTAATTAATTAGTGTGAAAAAATAGCCTCATTGGAGCGTCGCGTGCGCATACGAGATCAACCGAGCGTACTTCCTGTACCAACCGTGTTTTCCACTGCAAGCTTTACAATATATTAATATATAATTTTTAATTAATAATTAATTAATATATAATATATAATTTATAATTTTTTATATTATTTTACTTTATGGCACTTTAATCCACCTACCCCCCTTGTATTTTGTTTTTCGTGAGTACCTATGTCGCTTTTTTTTTCTAACAATGGAGGCAAACGAGTAGACGAAGATATTAAACTGTTATCGTCGGTCATGGACATTTGCAACATTAGAGGAGTTGCGGGCGCGGTGCCGGCTTTTAGGGAAAAGATGTCTATACACGATATATATCGATATATGTCGACGTATAAAAACCCACAAATTATAGCGCTCAGGGAATACCTCTAAAGGGGAAACCTCCTTTATTTGCACAAATAAAGTCAAAGTGGCACTCATTTACTTAAAATGTTATAAATGTTGCGTGGAAATTTCAAGGCGATATTTTTGATAAAATTTATTATGAAAATTATATTTGTGACGGTTAAAATCCTTAATGCCTAACAATTGAAAATATTTTAAAATATAATTCATACTCCTGTTTTCAAAATGTATAAGATTTTTTCACTTTTAATCCAAAAACTGCTAATATTCCTAAATAAATAAACTGACTCACAAATGATATTAAAGTGACCCTCACTAAGTCAACTTTTTTATAAAAACGAATCTATGAATATTATCTTTTAAAGTCCCGATGATATTTTAAACTCACTGTACGGCGCTATGCGCTATAAAAATCTACGTTAATGGATAACAAGCATTAACAACATAGGGGCATAAATTAAAATGACTTTTTTGTAGAAAAAAGGCTAAAACATCTGATAAATTAATTTTGACACAATCTATTGTTGTTGATTATTTCGTGGGTTTTATACAAAAAAATAATGTTAAAATGAAAAACAAGAATATGTTTATATAATTATTATTTATTACAAAAAAAAAAAAATTAGTAAAAGACAATTGAGATTCTATTTTTAAATATAAAAAAGATTAGTTCATTTTATTATTTTTATTAAGAATATTCATTCTTAAATTCAATAATATTAATACATAGATATATAATAAAAGATAGATGACGTGGACGGGTTAGCACTGTTACATTTGCGTAGCATTTTACTATTTTTATGATCAAGAGGTATGATGTATATTTCAATAGATTTTGTTACGTATCCGTAAAACTCTATAATTGTGAAACTGAAAATTAATTGCAATATAGCATTCAGAAACAGTTATCACGAAATTAAATTTTAAGCGCAGAAATTTTTTCTGCCATTTTCATCTTACGTTTTTTTAATTATTCACTTACAATATAATGCGCTTATGCATATTTTACATAGCCTAGCTTTTCATAAATTAAAAAGAGTCGAAATATGATGTTTCGTAATAATGGATAAATATTTTAAAAGTACAAAATATCACAGCAAGCCACAAAGTTTGAACACACAAACAATTCCATTAATTCCACAGGAAGACAAACTCCAATAACTTACGGATAATTGCTAAAGAACAAAGCCGGCCATCGCGATAAAAGAGAAATTTACTTTATCCTTTTTTCAAAGTAAAGTTGACAAAACTTGGCAAATTCGAAACTTGGACTTCGAATCTTTTCTATTTCGAAATTTCGCAAAGACCCATCGATCTGGGAGGGAAAATTAACAATTAAAACAAATCGTCAAACTCGGGCACTTCAATTATAATAATGGACAACTTTGTATTAATCAAACGATTGAACTGCGGAGAGGAGGCAGAGCTACTACCCGGGTGGGCTCTGGCCCAATCAATGAATTAAAGATGCTGGATGAAATCATCAATTTCCACCTTAATGTGGATTTTGCTATCAATTTTAAAATGAGGGTTTCAATTGTTGACTTGTTTGCCATCATTATCGTATGGAATCTCTCAACTGAGGTAGGGCACAGTAGGAAACTTCCTGCTCAATACATTATAGAGCAGTCCAACTGGGGTAGTACTTGGACCTTACAAAAGATCACAGCTAAATAATATTGTTTTCAATCAGTGTTGTGTTCCTGTTGGTGAGTAAGGTGACCAGAGTTCCTGGGGGGAATTGGGGATAGGGTCGACAACGCGCTTGCGATGCTTCTGGCGTTGCAGAGAGCCGTTCGCTTGTTTACCAACCTAGCTAAATATGAAAAATACCTACCTCTTTTATACATATATACACAATCCAAAACAAAAATGCCACATTTAGCACACAGCTATCCGCGATCTCCCGTCTTCCGGCCTAATAATTGTCGCCTCAATAATTTAACTTTGAATCGCTGACTGACAAGTTTGCAGGTATTCGATTATCCGCTGAACTTGGACAAACCCAAAGGTTTCGCAAATTTCCTTTGAATACATAAATAAATAAATTAACACATAATTACAATCATATATAGATATAGTGTATCAGGAGTCCTAATCTCAACACAAATCAAAACGCCTACTTATATAACAATATACGCTTTTCTCATAAAAATTCTCAAAAGGCTTACACAATAATTGTGTTTGATAACAAGTAAAAAAAAATCCACTTCACTTTACATCGGCAAGTCAAGCAAATACGCACTACAGATCGTCAAATCTCGCTCAAATTTGACAAATTACGAATACAAAAGAAAATCGTTAAAGTCGGTACACTCAGTAAAAACTCATGAGAAGTTCCTCCTTTTGAGAGCTCTTTTGACTGATCTTTTAAAAATGAACCTTTAAAAGACTATCCTAAATATGGCGATAACTTAACCTCAACTGATCGCGGTCAACAAAATAAAAATCAAAATCAAAAACAGCTTTATTCATATAGGCTCCAAGAGCACTTTCGAATCGACATTTTACAAATTAAAACTTTAAAAATAAATTATTACATTTGTAGAACTAAAGCTACCACGAATTCGAAATGTAGATTCTGCAGAGAAGAATCGGCAAGAAACTCCGCAGTTACTCTTTTGAAAAATAATATAAACTGTGTTTTAGTACAAAATTAGTAACATATTGCATAAAATACAGCGTCACTAGTCCACACATCTTTATCAACTATGTAATCCAGCATCGAGTAATAAGCTTAATCTATTAATTATTTTAATAAAAACTTTAAATTTATGTTGAGACAATCCCAAAATCGTTTGTGGGATTTTATTATACATGCAAATACCATAACCTAATTATAAATATCTAAATACTAAACGAATAAAATGAGAACATGACTCATACATTTAAATTAATGAAATTGACACTTTTATAGTTAATACATACATAAATACTATTGATATTCGTAAACCAAATAAATCAGATATCAAACGATTAAAAACCATTGAACTGAATTAATCTGCGGTACTAAATTACGATATGAGTGTAATTTACATTTTATGATACTAGAAAACTGTCCAAGTTTTGCGAGGTTTCGTTCGTGTTTATGGTTATTGATACAAATATATAAGCCTAAGCTTAATGAATCATATCTAATAATCATAAATAAAAAGACTTATGAACCCAAAAACAATGTATCCATTTTTAACGGGTAATCAATCATCAATCAATCATTACAGCCTATACAGTCCACTGCTGGACATAGGCCTCCACAAGTTGACGCCAAAAATAACGTGAACTCATGTGTTTTGCCCATAGTCACCACGCTGGGCAGGCGGGTTGGTGACCGCAGTACTGGCTTTGTCGCACCGAAGACGCTGCTGCCCGTCTTCGGCCTGTGTATTTCAAAGCCAGCAGTTGGATGGTTATCCCGCCATCGGTCGGCTTCTTAAGTTCCAGGGAGGTTGTGGAACCTTGTTATCCCTTAGTCGCCTCTTACGACACCCACGGGAAGAGAGGGGGTGGCTAAATTCTTTAGTGCCGTAGCCACACAGCACGGGTAATATTTTTTAAAATTTATTTATTAAATAAAAAATAATGCAATTTATTTTTTATAAATAACATTAAAAAACCACGCAGGTTTATGACAATGTTATTTAATAACCAATGAGATGATAAATATGAAATACTCACACATTTACCAACCCTCCTATTAGAAGGAAGCAGGGACTGGACATATCAAACAAAAAGGTGCAGCCAATCAAATATATCAGAGCTATGAAGTCATAATAGTATCAAGAATGTGATATTTATGTTTATCAATTTAGACGGTAGATCATTTATTAATCGAGGCACTAAATAAGCAGTAGTTCGCTTAGTGATATTAATTTTTTTTTTATGTCACTAGGTCGGCAAACAAGCGTACGGCTCACCTGATGGTAAGCGATTGCCGTAGCTTATAGACACCTGCAACACCAGAATCATCGCAAGCGCGTTGCCGACCCAATTCCCAATCCCCCCAGGAGCTCTGGTCACCTTACTCACCAACAGGAACACAATACTGCTTGAAAACAATATTATTTTGCTGTGGTCTTCTGTAAGGTCGAGGTACTACCCCAGTCGGGCTGCTCCATATTTTGAGCAGGAAATTCCTGCTGTGCCCTACCTCAGTTATATGTACTGGAGCGTTAAAATACATTTCATCTCACCATATTAGTGTGAACTAAAAGAATACAAGTTGCCTTATCCGAAGAAAAAAATTAAAATCTTATTGCAGAATCATCTACAGACTTAATAATAATAAAAGTTAATCAGATATCATGATTTAAAAAATAATAAATCGGTAATCGGTCCAGCCTGTAGTCAGTGATTTATGTATAGCGTTAAAAAGTGTATTACAAACAAAAAAAAGAAAAAAAAATCCAAGCAAAATTAAAAGCAACGATCAACTTTTTATAATATTCTGCAACCCAATATCTTAGCGGATTAGAATAATTTATTTTTTATAAAAATATATAATATACGAAGCCCACCGCCGCGTCATTTGATACGGAAACCTCTCAAAACCTAAACTACCTTTCCTATGCATCATTTGAGCCACTTGGTCGTAATACGAACCTTTAGATCGGCCCTCTAATCATAAACCCGATAAAAATAGGTCGAAGATTTTCCAATGCCTATTTAGTTTTAAATTATTTATTTTTGTTTATATTTGCGAATATATGATAACAACCGGGACCGACGGCTTAACGTGCTCTCCGAGGCACGGTGGGGAGACCCACAAGGACTGCACAAACACCCAGACCACGCCAAACGCCTGTATGGCCAATACAAATGTTTGTCATGTGCGGGGATCGAACCCGCAACCGCCAGCGCAACAGGTACAATCCATGGCTGTGACCGTTGCGCCAACGTGGCGTCCGATAGCGATCGTTACTCATAGTAGGAAATATATATCCGCCAACCTGCATTGGAACAGCGTGGTGGATTGAGCTCTGATCCTTCTCCTACATGGGGAAAGAGGCCTATGCCCAGTAGTGGGATATTACAGGCTGAAGCGTTGCGAATATATATGGGAACATTTTATACTACTACAGACAACAACCCCTGATGGTAAGCGGTTACCATAGCCTGTGGACCACAGAAAAAAACGCAAGTGCGTTGTGGACACTGTCTCTGCTGTCGATACATTTCATACAATTTATCATAGTTGGCATACATATCATAGTTCAATGACGATGCGTTGGCGCAGCGGTCATAAAATTGGCTGTTGACGCCAGCGCGGTTACGTGTTCAATCCCAGACACACACTTGTATTGGCCAAATGGATGTTTATCGTGGTCTGGGGGCTTGTGTATTGTATGTGTTACCGGACCCCCGACAAGGAGAAAATCCTACTGGGGGCCGTTGAGTGTGAACCATTTATTTATTCATTATTATTTACTATAGTCATTATCATCAATGTGGCGCATAAGATAGCCAGAGCTTCTAAGTTCTGACTACCATATTATTTGGCAGTATTATTTGGACGTGATCTTCTATAACGTTGCGGTACTTCCCTATTCGAACTTCTCGAAGTTGAGCAAGATATCTCCTGTCGTACTTATACCTTATTAAAACCAATTTTCAAATACTAAGAAATTTATTTGACGATTTTTAATTAGTAAGGGACAAGAGTACCAGATCATGATATTACAAAAACTGGTTGGATAATAAGACTACAATGAATGAAGGTAAATCGTGCAGGATTGTAGGAAGAAGTATATCCTTTATTTTAAGAATTAATAATAATAATAATAATACTCTTTATTGTACACAACAATAATCAACACAATAACATATTACAAATAAAAACAGTGTACAAAGGCGGTCTTGTCGCTAGAGGAGCGATCTCTTCCAGACAACCATTGGGCATATAGGACACAGCGTAAAAAGTACATATAGTAATTAGTACAAGTACAAGGACTTGAATTTCAAAAGGGTTTGATCTCTCAGGTAATGCTCGTACTTAGTCATATCAGTCTGTTTCGCACTCACATATACCTATGGGATTTCGCACTCACACACTTTTCTAAGTTTTCGGTTACAAAGATATGCATCATTGTAATAAGTAATCAAAAACTTATTTATTAATTTCCTTAGAACGTTATATTCAAACGCGCCATTTTTTAGACTTCTTCTAAACTCAAATCTGTATGATATTAAAAAAAAATCACATTTCTAACCTACTATTTTTCGTCCCAATTTTTTTTTCTTGAAAATTTTTAAACAATTTTGTCATTACTTTTTTAAAAATAGAGTTAGTAATCATTACATAGATTCAGTACCGCTATTAATTCTCGAATGAACGCATATCGTTGGTTTGCTTTGACTGTAAATTTGATGAGCTAGACTTGTACGTAGGTAGGTAGTGATAAAATGACCACTGTGTACACATTATGCTAGCAATGGTATGTCACTATTGATTTGGGGAAACGTTGGCAGAACAAATCTTAAAAAAAAATGTATTGCCAAAATGTACCACACCAAATTGGATTATTCCTTTTTTTGTGTTCGTTAGGACACTATTTTTACAAAAGATAATTGAAAAAAAAAATATATTCACGAAATAAAAATGTAAAGTACTACTCATTAATTCACTTGCACTTTAATTCAACTAAGAACAACACATATGTAAACACCACCACTGTGAGGGTAGGTGTATAGTACCTATGTCTGACAGATGTCAATAAAAGTATAATATGGGACTAGAGCATTACAAAACCGAGACTCGAGGCGTATGCCACCCTGGATCGTAAAGCAGAAACTGAAACAAACAGACGGATTAATAAGAAATGTGATCCCTTCAAAAAATGCAAGTAAAATTTTCCTGCAAACCGTCCTTATATGAATTAAACCGTCATACGACCCAATATCCGTATTTGCAGTGAAGTTGACCGCACGCTATTGAAAGTACCCGGGTAATCGCGCACCGACCGAGCTCCGTCCACACGCTTTACTAATAATATTACATTTTGAATCTGTATAAAACAAACAGAACTGCGGTGACTGTAAAACACATGTACATTAGGGATCTGCAAATTGTATCAAATGTCCAATAACAGTAAACGGTTTTTGAAACGATTGAAATTCGAATTGGACGTTCTATTTTAGAATTACTTTAAAAAAAATTGTTGGGTAATTTTATCTGTTCAAATGAGAATAAAAATTACAATCATTCTCATTTCATTTCAAAAATAGTCAAGAAAATACGCACTATCAAAGATTACTTCAAAAGTTGCAATCAGATCTCGATGAAATTTAAATATGACCATATGATAAACATCGGCTTTCGATTAAATTAAAAATCATCAAAATCGGTACACCCAGTAAAAAGTTATGAGGATTTTCGAGAGTATCTCTCGATTTCTCTGGGATCCCATCATCAGATACTGGTTTTCTTATCATGGTACTAAACTAGGGATATCTCCTTTCCAACAAAAAAAGAATTATCAAAATCGGTTCATAAACGACGGCGTTATCCCCGAACATACATAAAAAAAAACATATATACAGTCGAATTGAGTAACCTCCTCCTTTTTTTTGAAGTCGGTTAAAAATACACGCCAAACAGCAACATGGCATTTTAACCAGTTACATATAACTGGTAAAAAAAATACTTCAGTTGTTTATATTATAGAGTATGCTCCATCAAATTAATTGTGATCATACTGAGAATTGTATAAAACATTGTTAGGTTGATTAATGATTTATCATCGCGAAGCCTTTATTACCTAATTATATTAGTTTCGTCCGAAGAGATAAGTAAATCTTTGTTAATTACACACAGTTACGTCAATGCGAACTAAGTATCTATAATTTTATATTTCATACCTATTGACAACTTTGTCTAACTATATGATTAGTTTCAAATGTGATGTTTAAAATAATGTTTGTTTGATTGATGTTGTTATATAGACGCTTATTGTATTTAAATCATAATTTGTTGCCCAAAAATTATTCACTTACTCTTGAAAAACTCCACGAAATTTATCACGAAAAAAATAATAAATTACATTTATCTATCTTTTACATGAAAATACGTATTATATTAAAAGATAAAAGACAACGGGCCTCAGTAACAATTTCACGATAATATGAAATACAAAATGCGGATCCGACAAAAAGGTCTCCACTCCACTAAACTTCAAACAATTCAATAACCAACGACCAGAACTACGGGGGATCCGGCCAATGAAAGAAATTCCACGTGATATAAAACAACCGGCGTAACTTGAGCTACGGCGTTACGTTGTCCCGTGAAAAAAATGTAAGTCACTGTAAAAGGTGCAGAGGTCGCTAACCGTTGGGCAGCTGCGTTAAGGACAATATCGCAATTTATCAAACGAGCGTCATTGTTAACTCCCCTCACTGAGTTTGGATGCGTATCCCTTTCTCCCCAATGCAACATAATTCATACAAGCAACTTTCACCCTAATAAATAAAATAAATAAAGTTCATTTTCCTATAAAAATTTTTGAGGTTCTTCACCCCGCTATATATTTGAGTGTATAAGTATAAGCGAAGAACGCAGGTGATGTTTTCATTAAACTTTTTCGCAGGATTAATTTTAACTTATTTCCAACGTGAATGAGGATATTTCTTTCGAATTGTAATATTTCTCGTTTCGTGATTTATTGTATTGTTTTTATATTTTTATTATTATTTATGTACGAATAATAAATTGCGAATTCCTTTTGTTCGATAATCGAAACGAGGAAACACCATAATGAATATTATGTAGCTGATGAATGAAAATGAACATTATAATTTTAAACATTTTTTATATGTTTGTAAATTGTTCTATTGTTTTTTGTTTAAGAAGTATTAAATTGAAATAGCAAATTATTTACTATTATTTTTCTGGGGATGAATATTAACAAAACAAATAAGTAAATGAACAAAAAATATTTTACATATTCAAAACTTATTTATTAATAATAGTTACTTCAAATACTTGTTATATACTAAATCCTATTTCAAACGCATCCAAGAAAAGTAATAGCTATTCATTCATAAATGTCTAAAATATTACGAGACTGATAAATAATAAAACGTAAATATACCATCAATAAATTACGCATTACAAAATTTTATGATTTCTCCACCCCTCCTGAGTCCTGTCACGATTTGACTGAGTGACTTGAGTACGCTGTTACCTCCTCGCGTGGTGTTACATAATTTGCATTGTTATTTTTTTAAGTAAAACTTCTCTACGCACTCTTGACTTGAGGAGTAAGCTGGTGAATGCGTGACGAGAGCGTTACCAAAAGTGTGATTGGGCGAAGCGAACGGAAGTTGAGATGGAGTTTAGATTGTGATTTAGTTTTTTTTTATAATTAGGATAGGCTTGCGTTTGACTACTATTTCACTTGATGTTAAGTGAGAATGTGGTCTAAAATGTTGATTTAGTTTTTTTTTATAATTAGGATAGGCTTGCGTTTGACTACTATTTCACTTGATGTTAAGTGAGAATGTGGTCTAGGATGTAGCACGCTTATCTAGAAGTAGCCTATTCACTCGCGACTTAAAGATCCACAGATTGTAGCTATCCAGAAACAAAGACACTGGTAGAGGGTTCCATTCTTTAGCCGTACGCATCAAGAATGTACTAGCGAATCGCTTAGTGCGTATAGTGTAGTTTAGTTGAGTTTTAGAGGGAGTGAAGATAGAAAGAGAGAGAACTACGTTTCGTATATTACTGTAGGAGCAACTAAAGAAAATTTACTTCAGTCGTGTGGTCTAAAGCACGCTCGTTTTAATTAATGTAATAGATTTTTTTTTAATTATCACATTTTCGGTCACGAAGATGAAATGGATCATGAGTCAAAGTGTGGTTTCCCCTTATTTCCTTTTAATGGAGTTTTATATTTCTCGTAATTGATGGTCGCTAAATGAATACATTCCATAAAATTTTTGAGGCCAAATAGCGTATAATATAAATAATTTTAACTGAGGTAGGGCACAGCAGGAATTTCCTGCTCAAAATATGGAGCAGCCCGACTGGGGTAGTACCTCGACCTTACAGAAGATCACAGCAAAAAAATACTGTTTTCAAGCAGTATTGTGTTCCTGTTGGTGAGTAAGGTGACCAGAGCTCCTGGGGGGATTGGGGATTGGGTCGGCAACGCGCTTGCGATGCTTCTGGTGTTGCAGGTGTCTATAAGCTACGGTAATCGCTTACCATCAGGTGAGCTGTACGCTTGTTTGCCGACCTAGTGACATAAAAAGAAGCATGCTTATAACATCATTTGTGAGATCTACACCAATTGTCATATGAGGAAATCGACTCTGTGACTGCTATTCGAAAATCTTGTTCATCACCGACCACTGCACTAAGCTATCTATATATACGATTATAAATAAATAATTCTTTGATATCCACAACACAAAAAGCAATAAACATTTACCTTAAGCAACATCATAAGTGACTTCATAAGGAAAAAGTATTAGAAAAAAAAAACGCCATTAAACAAATAATCCGAACACAAATCGCGCATTACCGCAAACGTAATAAAAGAAAAGTACAGGGAGTAGGCGAGAGGAAATTTTCAAACAAATTACGTCGGAACAAATAAGCTTCGAGTGGAGACTGGATCACAAAGAACGTTTCAATAATAAATTATCAAAGTACGCCCCCCTCGCGGGCGTGAGGGCTGACACCTCCCGTCTTCCCGTCCTTTGCTGGTACACTTTCGAGGTTGGACTTTGTATCCTGTTAGCTCACAGCTAGGCATGCTCTCTATTGAAGATAATAGCCCAAGGTTACATGGAATATCTATCAGTAAAAGCCCTTTACTGACTTACGCTTCCAAGATAACAGAGGAATGTACTATATATCCTTTAAGCTGAGTATGATCTTTAATCAAGGACAATAGTTTTGACGTATTTCCTAGATGGTCAATAAGCGTACCAGCTGATGTTGAGAAGATACCCTATCTTATGGACGGTAGCGAGTACAAGGGCATTGCAAGCGCTCTGTCGACTCAAACACCGATCCTCCACAAGAGCTCTAGCTACCCTACTCACTACAGGAAGACAACACTATTTGAAAACAGTGTTGTTTGACTGTGACCTTCTGAAAGGTTAGTCTGAAGTACCCCCCAAGTAACCCCAGTCGGGCTGCTCCAGATTTTGTAATTAATTGCAAACTTGGCATAAGGTAAGATAACAAAGTAAATAGCCCTTTACTGCGGTATTTTCCTGAGCTAACAACGGATTTGACTAAGTTATCTACTGCCAGCCCCCTACTTAACGTGTTTTTCTAATATACTCGTGCAAATACAAGTAAGTACAATTACGAATAATTACAACAACAAAGTTGTAACGTAATATATTGATTGGAGATGTGTCACATACTCATGTGTGGTTTTATTTATGATTTTAATAAAAATAATTTAATTAATTTTAATATTTGTTATTTGTAAATTTATTTCATTTTGATATTATAATAAGAGACACTAATTTTAATATGCTTTTATATACATAGATATATATTTCAGGTCACGAATTTTTTTTTTATTTAAATGTTAACATCCATAGGCTCTTGAGTGCCCATGCTTTTTTTATTAACATTTTAATTTTCAAGCGTTGAGGTGTATTAAGGTCACGATTTTATCAGCCAACCCGTTCGCGTCTTTTTTTAATATATGTACTAAATTAAGTATATAAAACAATTTTTATCCATTGAACTAATGGGTGAAGGTAGTTAGCCCCTAAATCTTCTACCGATAAATTGTAATTGATAGTTTCTCCATATAATACGTGTAAAATTATTGTACTAGCTAAATTCTATATTTAAATTTTGTATAGCACCTATAAAAATATATTTTTTTAAGATTCCATATTTAAATTATAAAAGGTAAATCCTAATTTCCCCTAACACCGATGTTCGTTGCAAATTAGCGTACGAAGTAAGACAAAAGAAAAAAAAGAGCATAAATCCGTAGTAACATGCGGTTGATTGACTGTGGACTCTTCGTCACAAAACGCCTTTGCAAGAGAAATAAAAATCTCTTTTTATTGGATTACTGATTAAATTGATTTCTTTTTTGCTTTCTATTTAATATTAAGGTTGGAAATTATGTTTAATATCACTAATTAGATAATGGTAATGGTACAAAGATTTAGAACGAAACTAGCTGACCCGGCAAACGTTGTCTTGCCGCTAAACGCTATTTTAAAATAGGGGTTGGTGGTAGAAGGGTGAAAATTTAGGGTTGTATGTATTTTTTAATGTTTTATCATAAAAAAATAGAAATTAAAAATTTTGTCTAAAAAATAAAAAATAAATTTAGGGGTGGACTACCCCTAACATTTAGGGGGATGAAAAATAGATGTTGGCCGATCCTCATAGATACCGGATAAGCACAAAAAATTTCATCAAAATCGGTCAAGCCGTTTCGGAGGAGCATGGTAACGAAAACTGTGACACGAGAATTTTATATATTAGATTAAAGCTGACAAATATATAATACTGAAATCAAGGGCATATTATTTTTAACACGCATTACGTAATTTATTACATTTATTATGGAAAATAAAAGATTTTAAAATCGAGACATAAACCAAAGATATATTAAACATTTTCTTAATAAAATTATTAATAAATAAATAAATAAACGCTTCACATTCAACGATCCCCAGTGGGACTATCTCCTGTGTCGGGGGTCCGAAAACACACACAATACACTCAGTATCTG
The DNA here is from genome assembly GCF_905220565.1 of Melitaea cinxia. Lineage (NCBI taxonomy): Eukaryota > Metazoa > Arthropoda > Insecta > Lepidoptera > Nymphalidae > Melitaea > Melitaea cinxia. The sequence goes on along the minus strand of NC_059409.1, from coordinate 1,937,549 downwards.
TATGGCCAATACAAACGTTTGCCATGTGCGGGGATCGAACCCGCAAACGCCAGCGTAACAGCCACAGACCAGTGCTGTGACATTTGCGCCAACGCGTCGTCAATATTGATTTCATTTTGATAAGTACAGCTTTTATAGAAGGTTATTACACAATTTATAATTAACCACATAAAACCTATTTACTATTTCATATAAAAATTAATTTGAATCGTTTATGCTTTATTCGATTTCGCGACATAATTATATTTTCCGCGATTTCGCTTATAACCTTCGTTTTCGAATTTCGAATATGTCTCACGTAAGGTAATCAACATTGCACTCAAACTCATTGTTTTAAAGTCGAGTTTTCCGTATGAACATCACGTACATTCGTCTCGCAATGGTGTAATCGCGGGGCGCTTAAAAGAAAATCTTTCTTATTAAATATTTTCCTCTCAATAAAAGCGACGGACGGCGAGCGCTAAATACCCGACGTTCCAGGCGATCATAAACGCGGAAAATTGGAAGTAAATGAAAAATACTGAGAAATATTGAGATTTTTTCCACCGGCTAACAATTTTGATCTGTTTGACGCTAAATCGTTTCTCACCGATGATGATTGTAAATTGAAATGTTTGAAATAAAAAGGACGCCTCGAGAAATTGAGTTTGAACTTGTCGGTTGATTTATTAGTCGGGTTTGAATCGATTTGGTCTTTGACGGCGCGGAGTTTCTTGCCGATTCTCTTCACAAGAATCTACATTTCGAATTTTGTTAATTTCATGATAATTATAATTAAAACAATTGTATTCTTTGTAAAATGACGATTCGATTCCACTTTTGAACCAAAACACTTCAATAAGTCGCCTGTTTTACAATTTAGATGTGGAAATTAGTAATTTTACAACAGCGGATTGTTAAATCATCTTCCTTTTTTATGTATGTGTAATATAAGGGATAATTCACAATTTGCCCCCATTTTACGAAAACAGTGACTAAAAAAATAGAAATAGTTTACATACGAACTCTACTGTAAAAGTAAATTTTGTAGCTAATTAAGTGAATTTTGTAACATATTATTTGTTACTATGCTTAATTGTTGTGTAACATTATTATTTTTTTCGATTTTTTTTAATTTATTTATCCTATTCACGACCATGGAAGAAATTATTATATCGGATGTATCAGCAAAATAAATAATGAATTTATATGTCAATTAATATTTAAAATAATTGTGTTTGCTCACAAACGATAAAAAAACAACTTCAATTACATCTACAAGTAATACAACGTAAGTAGACGAAAAAATAGTCAAGTAAATGCGCGTTATCGAAGATTACTCAAAAAATAGTCACCAGATCTCGATTAAATTTAAATGGAACCGTATAACAACCACCACCTTACATTTAAAAAAAGAATCGGTCAACCCAGTCAAAAAAAGTCTTATTACTTAGGAAATATCGATCGCTTCATCATCTTCATCATCACAGCATGGCGTGAACTCATGTGTTTTGCCCATAATCACCACGCTGGGCAGGCGAGTTGGTGACCGCAGGGCTGACTTTGTCGCACCGAAGACGCTGCTGCCCGTCTTCGGCCTGTGTATTTCAAAGCCAGCAGTTGGATGGTTATCCCGCCATTGGTCGGCTTTTTAAGTTCCAAGGTAGTAGTGGAACTGTGTTATCCCTTAGTCGCCTCTTACGACGCCCACGGGAAGATAGGGGGTGGCTATATTCTTTGATGCCGTAACCACACAGCAAATCGACCGCGTGTTCGTATCAAACATATTAATGATAACTACACAAAGAAAACCTTAGTCAATAAGACGTATCTTACGACTCCATTAAGTCCAGGTTTATCCGCTCTGAACTTAACCTACATCCAAAACAAGCCTGACCCCCGGTACCATGAGGTTAATTACACATAAATGGAGTTTAACCTTTAGATAAGCTTGGCGTTTTAATTAAACTAAACCTTGCTTATCGCTGTATTCGTTACCTCCGAACACGTTACATTTTGTACATAATCTTATTGTATTACTTCATTATAATATTAATTGATGTGAAGTTGATTAATATTAGAGAAACGAGAACCCATTGGCGGTTGTAAATTTAATCTTCGCACATGACAGATAGTTGTATAGGTAGAAATATTTTTAATAGTCTCATTTTTTTATATGTCACGCCAAATCATAATAAAATAAAAAATAAATAATTGATCTAAGACTTTAAAAAAATAATTTAGGGGTGGACTACCCTTAACATTTAGGGGGATGAAAAATAGATGTTGTTCGATTCTCAGACCTACCCGATACACAAAATTTCATGAGAATCGGTCAAGCCGTTTCGGAGGAGTTTAACTACATACACCGCGACACGAGAATTTTGTATATTAGACTAGATCGGCAAATAAGCGTACGGCTCACCAGAACCATCAAATGCGCTTTGCCGACCCTATCCCGAATTTTCCCCAGGAGCTCTGGTCACCTTATTCACCAACAGGCATACAACACTATGTATTGATTATAACACTATATATTATGATTTGTAATCATGACAGGCCAGAAATCTGCCAAATTGAAATTGTAATCCAGATTAAGATAAACTCTTTAAATAAGGCGTATAATCTTTTGCCTAGCAAAGATACATTTAATAGTACCTACAGGTTGACATGTAGATTGACATTAAGATAGCTATAATACTCTTTAGCGTTTAGATATTGATTTCGTTCACGATATTCACTAAAAACCTTTACAATACTTAATTTTTTTTTTTTTTTGTATACTTTGAATTATCAATACTTTTTAGACGTATATTTATTTAAGCGTATTTAAGGTTTTGTGCAGACTAGATTTTTATTGACCGATATTGTTGTTCTCAACTGGTTTTTTAGTCAATTTATGTATTTTATTGTATGAATACATGTATATATATAGTATGTATGTATGTACATATGCGGAATTTTATATTATATTGTAATTTATTCTAATTTATATACCAATTATTTGTACACTACTTAACCGTTTTTCTATCTCCTTTTTTTTTTATGCCTAAAATACTTCTTTCCATTGAATTTTTGGCAGACTTTTAGTTTACTTTCTTGTAGTTCTGTTAACGCCCATGTCTGGCACCCATATAGTAAGCATGGCATAATGCATATTTCATATACTTTCTTTTTTTTTTTTTTTTTTTTCCTTTCATTGGCATATCTTTATCTTTCATTATTTCCTTTAGAGACCAAAAAAAAGGAGATAGAGTCAAATTGCAAGAAATCAAAAAGAAAACAAAATTTAAAAATGTAAACACAGTCTACAGACAGCTTAAATGGCGTTGGACGGGACATATGTTAAGAGAAAGTAAAGAGAAATGGACTAAGTTAGTAACAGAATGGTATCCAAGAGATAGTAAAAGAAATAGAGGAAGACAAGCGAAAAGATGGGAAGATGACTTCAAGAATATAGCTGGTCCGTTATGGTCACGCTTAGCAAAAGATAGGAATACGTGGAAATCTTTAGAGGAGGCCTTTGTCGACAGACAAGCTGTTCCACACAAACACCCAGTTGCCGATCATTCAAATACAAGTTAAATTTAATTAATTCAATGTGTTTTTTTAGAAAGTAGGCATATATTATTATGTATTAGTGTTAAGAAAAAAAGCAGCAATAAAGGCTATTTTATTTTTTTTTTTTTATTTTTATTTTTTTTTTATTTTATTTTAACCGTTTTTCTATACCGTCCTATAGCCAAAGGTTGTCTGGTAGAAATCGCTCTTAGCGATAAGACCACCTTTGTACATCTTACTCTAATTATACTACTTTTTATCTTTTAATGGTGTGCAATAAAGAATATTAATATTATTATAAATAAGTAACTAACTGCTATATCATTTATTGACCACGCTTTTTTTATTTTGTGATTATTTGTGATATATTATTTAAAATTGTCTTTAACGTAATGGAATTTAACGAACCTATAAGAATTAGAGTACAAGGAAATGTTCTTGTTTTCACGTCGAAAAACTTACACTATTGGATGGCGAATATATTTATTTTTTAATAAGAGTAACGATTGCTATTAGATGTTTATGCTTTACTTTCAGTGGCTACATTCAAAGTTTGTTTGGTACTTTTATTTCGCTTATATTAAGAACTTTTTGCTAAATTCAAAAAAAAAATATATATCTAGAAATATTTGATTACAAACAGAAAGAAAGAAAGATATTGTTATCTTTTATAGTATTACTCATAGGAATATATCCATCTATTATAAACAATATTGTGTTATGACACAGACGTAACTGTAACTTAATGTCTGCGTTTTCGATTTAGAGAACAACTGGTTTTATCATTGATATATACTTTTTTTATATATTTATATTAAATTTTTTTGTAATCTATGTACACATTAATAGTATATATGCAAATAAATAGGTATTACACCTAGATTTGGGGCAGGAATCAAACTGAAACCAACCAACAGAACTAAAATCAAGATCACTGCTAACTGCTGCACATAAAGTCGTAAAAAACGGGCTGTGATATATATAACATAATAATATACGAAAACTCCATTTAATATCACAAATTATTTTACAATTTATTGGCGCAAAAATGAGAAAACACAATGAACAATCATATAAAAATGACAAATTCCAAATTCAAATATAATATTCTGTTTATTTTTAACTGTAACAGTATTTATGGCCAAACTATGTATATGTATAAATACAACTTATATAACTAAATAAATAACATCGTAAACATAGTTAACCGATGTCGGCCAATAACGAACTAACTCCACCGACATCGCTAGACGTCTTTAGTCTGCGGGCGCTCTAACCGTTTGTAAATCTGTTTACACCCCACGCGTCGTTAAAACTAATCCTATCAAAGGGAATATCGGACGATGAAATCTTAGGGTTTCACTATAGCGTTGCCTGTTAAATTGAGATAACGATTTAACAATAAATACGTAGGTATTTGAGTTTTTTACAGCTTGTACAGCTGGATATATGCTCAAAATCTGGAACAGCTTGACTGAGCAAATACCTCGACCTTACAAAAAATAACAGCTAAATAATACTGCTTTCAAACAGTGTTGTGTTCCTGTGGTGATTAAGGTGATCAGAGCTCTCGGGGGGAATTCGGGGGTAGGGTCGGCAACGCGCTTGTGATTCTTGTAGTATTGCAGGCGTCTGTCTATAGGCAACGGTAATCGCTTACCATCAGGTGAGCCGTACGCTTGTTTTGCGACCTAGTTGCAAAATTAGTGGTATATATAAAGAAAAAATAAAAGAGAAAATATTTGGTATATTGTGAAAAACTCTAGTGATCTACTGAATTGGTTTTTATAAAAATACGTATGTAAGATTTTAGCGTTTAGTGTAAAAGGTGAATTTATATAGAAAGCATTTCGTTTATTGAAAATCGCTAAAACTGAATTCACTAAATTATTATTTTTATACGCAACTACAAAGTCCAATCATCCGCTTAACTAGAAAATTTATCAAAAAATTAATTTAAAAAAAATACTATATAAGAATTTAAGTCGCGTGTCACCATTCATTTTACACGTGAAGGTGTGGAACTGACGAACGCTAGCGTTATAACCAGTCGCTCTAACCACTGCGTCAATCCACCAATAAACCAATGCCAGTGTAAGATTTTTTAATTAATGCCAATTTTAATTTCTAACAGCAAAAAAAAAACGATGTTCTCTTAATTCGCTTCAACAATATTACCCAAATTTAACATCAAATATAAATTAAATTTATTAAATATAAACGTGAAAACAAACGCCTAATTTATTACACGAAAGAAAACGGAACATTTGATAGGCATATAAATAAAATAAGCACAACGCGAGCGAATTTGAACTTTACGTTTATTGAGTTAAGGTGGAAATTAGCTTGAATCTCGGAAATAATTATGATATCCAGTGTAATGAGTCGATGAGCGTAGAAATAAGCTGGAAAAAATAATATTGACGTGTACCGAGACGTTCTTTGGAAAGAAAATTTAAAATGTTTAATATAAAATGCTTATGGTTTGAAGAGTTTTTTTTTTATTACGCGGCACCACTTATCTTTCGTACGGAAGACCGACTTACGAATCATAATAAAAAGAATAATAATCAAAGTAAGTTATATTACTTTCTTCAAGTAGATTTGAAAAGCACTTTTGAATTGTCATCTAAAAAATTATAATTTCCTCACCTTACCGTGCCTCGGAGAGCGTGCTCTGCGTGTTGAGAGGTCGGTCCCGGTTATTATCGTGTATACCTGATAGCGATCGTTACTCATAGTAGGGAATATATCCGCCAACACGCATTGGAGCAGCGTGGTGGATTAAGCTCTGATCCTTCTCCTATATGGGGAAAGAGGCCTATGCCCAGTAGTGGGATATTACAGGCTGAAGCGTACTGTTTTAAGGGAGAAGGATCAGAGTTTAATCCACCACGCTGCTCCAATGCGGGTTAGCGGATATATTCCCTACTATGAGTAACTATCGCTATCAGGTGTACATGATAACAACCGGGACCGACGGCGTAACGTGCTCTCCGAGGCACGGTGGGGAGACCCACAAAGACAAACACCTAGACCACGGCAAACGCCTGTAAGGCCAATACAAACCTTAAAACAGAATACACCTAAACTTCAAATGATAAACAAAAATTATTAAAAATGACTGCTTGATATTTTGGGTAAGTAGTGACGTACCCAACATTATATAAGTAATTACCCAAAATATCAGTCCAGTCACGTGAATTCATCTCACCGGTCGCCGGTAAAGGGATATAAGGTCTCATTCAATACATTATTACCACGGCCCCTATTAAGCTTCAGATAATAAAATATCTATCCTTTTGTTCCTTTGTACGTTGATAGACAATATCAGAGTAATATTGACTTATGATACGTAATATCCACGGGATTTTGTGTGTGTTTATGGTATTTTTATTTAATACTTTTTACTACTGTATACTTAGGACTCTCTTCTGCAAATTTATACACGTGGGAATCACAACGTTATCCTATCCCATAGGAATTGTCCATTTTTAGATAATAATAATACATTCAGAAGATTTCCTTGCTTGTACTTATGCAGAGTTAGTTTAGTCTTTTTATACACGGTTGAAATTTAAAATTTCCTGTTTAAGTAGGTATTTATACTCGATTTTTAGGGCTACATTTATCTTTAAAGCTAATTACAAGCTCAAATCAACAATATTTTTACTTCTTCGTAATGTAACTCTGACTGATTAAAAAAAAGAAAAAAACTAAAACTTTAACTGATCAATGTTTGTATTTTGCAATGCCATATAAATAATAGTATTTGTGAATTATCGATTACAATTTTTTTAATCGATTTTAATTATATATAAATATGCCTAATTGTATTCAATCAGTAGTTGGTATAATTTAGTTTTGTAATTTTGTATAATTTAATTTGTTATCTTTTAATTGTTTATTATTTAATTGATGATTGTATTAATTTTTTCTATTTGTTTTTGTGTCTTAATTGTTTTATTTTAGTGTTGCTTGAATTATTTATATTTTATATTTCTGTATTTGATTTATCGATTATTTCTTGTTAATGTGTTCTTTTTGCTCATTTATGAATTATTTACTGTTGGAAACTTTGCTGGTTTGTGTATTGGCTGTATGAATTTATTAATTTACTGTATTATTGTACTGTATGTTTCCTAAATAAAATAAAATAAAATAAAAATAAGTAATATCATAGCATAAGTCACATAAATAATGTAATTAATTATATATTAGTGGATCATTTATCTACGTAAGATTTCCGGTGGTGGCTGGATGAGGATTACGGTATCCGGAATGTTTGTCGCGAACTTGGAAAGGCCTACATCCAGCAGTGGACAGCGATAGGCTGAAGTGAAGTGATAATAAGTGAACGCTAATAAAAGCAAACTCAAAACAATAGAGATATAGATGGAAAGAGACTTTATAATTATATTTAACCAATTAGAATATTATTCCTAAAATCAAGTTTAAAAAGAAAAAAAAGTGCGTTCGTACAAAGTAGACATGTCAGAAGTGTAACTTCTTTGGCAAACTAATTTTTAAGTCTCGTTTATATTTATACAAATCTAAAGATTTAGATTTCCGTTCCAGCGCCATCGACAAAAACGTTGCCGTTTCATCAAAATGTTGCCGTTTCATCAGTAAATATTTTACCCTCATGCACCTAACGAAGTTTCACTAAACCTACAGTTTTACACAGTTATTCATGACGTTATTTCTTAAATAATATAATATTATTCATCCTTACAGCCTATACAGTCCACTGCTGGACATAGGCCTCCACAAGTTTACGCCAAAAATAACGTGAACTCATGTGTTTTGCCCATAGTCACCACGCTGGGCAGGCGGGTTGGTGACCGCAGTACTGGCTTTGTCGCACCGAAGACGCTGCTGTCCGTCTTCGGCCTGTGTATTTTAAAGCCAGCAGTTGGATGGTTATCCCGCCATCGGTCGGCTTCGTAAGTTCCAAGGTGGTTGTGGAATCTTGTTATCCCTTAGTCGCCTCTTACGACACCCACGGGAAGAGAGGGGGTGGCTAAATTCTTTAGTGCCGTAGCCACACAGCACTATATTATTATTATTACTTCCAAAACATTTGTTTGCTCGATACACAACGTTAGTGAAACAGTTCCTTCATTAATAAAATACGACAATAACTTTAGCAATAATAATATTCTCGGAAAACAATCCGGCGAAATTATTGTGGAAGCCATTATTATTTTGGTCCCGTTAAATTACATTTACACAACAACTAATATATCCTTAGTGACATAAGTAATAAGAACATAGCAACGAAATATCTTGTCATTATTTTATTATTCGAGAAATTTCTAGAATGAAAAGTGATAGCTAATCTTTATTGAAAGAGTTTGTAAGCGTCCCACAGCTGGGCAATGGCCTCTTTCGATATATAAGAGGTGTAGAGCTTACATGCCGAGCCGAGCTACATGTCGCTGCTTTTGGTTCTGCAATTTGTAGGATAATTTTCATCTGGTTTTAAAAATAGAACAGTGTAGAACTTTGACTAGGCATTGACAAAACGGTCATAGCACCGGCAGTTGCGCTGACGAACATTTGTATAGTCATATAGGCATTTGTCAAGCTATGGGCGTGCTTGGATATGTTGTGCGTTTCCAAACCGCCGACACAGGTGTTAAGTAAGTCCTAGTAAGGGCTGATTTTAGATTATTAGCTACATTTTAGAACATACGTATAATTTATATTTACATTGTTCAAATAACTCTAATAATCTGATACAATGAAGCAACAAATCTCAACCAACTCAAATTACAACACAGCACGAGTTACATCAAAGAACATTCGAGAACTCGTTATAAAACCGGAAATTAACGTCAAAGATACCTTTTGTTGTACGTTCAAAAGAACCAAGACGTCACAGCGGATCGAACTCGTGTATCGTAATATAAATATGGGTTACAATTCACTTTTTAGTTCACAAAGTAAAAAAAAAAAAAACACAATTATGAACTGAAAGTGGCCCATTGTTGGACAAACATTTACAAAGAAGAGTCTCTGAAGAGAGTAACGATCATTTGTATGAGTGACCGAAAAACGTACTGCAATGAACAGCACGTAAGTGGGTAAGTCCATAAATATAAATATAGAAAAAGGTTCAAAGCACAGAACAGGCATAATTTTTTTTAAAGAGTAATAATCGTAATACATAAGTAAGACCGAGGGCTTTGCATAATTTTCGAGACGCGATAAGGAGAGAACGAAAAATGTATCTTGATCGGAAATTAATATTTATAGTAAAGAAATATCCGCTCCGAGCGAATCGTAAAAGCCTTCAACGTCTAACTGCTGGGTTCAGGTTATTCTTACTAAGAAAAAAGATTGAAACCGTAATCTACTATGATACTCCCCTATTTGATGTCTGCAGAATTTGTAATATAACGTATTTAGGTATTTATATATCGTACTTCTCGTGACTTCGCCCGCGTAGAATAGTTACTTTGGGCAAACCGGGGAAGCTCTAAAAAGGAAAAATAAACCGATTTTGAAACATTCTTCGTTGGTGCTCCGCTCCTATTGATCTTAGCGTGATGTTATATAGCCAATAGCCTTTCTCGATAAATGGGCTATCTAGCACTGAAAGAATTTTTCAAATCAGACCAGCAGTTCCTGAGATTAGCGCGATCAAGAAAAAAAAACAAACTTTTCAGCTTTATGATATTACTATAGATATATCACTGCACATTTAGATTGTAAAGTACAACAGCAGATTGGCTGAAATAGATTTTTAAAAAAAATGTTTACTGCTACTAAAGAAAATTCTAAATTCTATACAAGTAATAAAATTATATACACACATAAATCACTATATAAAATCTTAAAGTGCAGAACAAAATATAAATAGTCTGAATATACTGTAACGTTGAATCGACAATCTGATTTCAGACTTTTATTTTTAAATTTAAAAGTCAGCACTCTCTTTAAGCTTGTTGAACCGGAGAGAACTCCCAATGATATGTCAATAACCTTTTGTTTATCGTTGTAAAGGAAAAAAAAGAACTCTTAAGACCGTCTCAGACGTCTATTGTTTTAAGAAAAAGTATTGCGATGTAGACACAATCTATCAGGGAGCGACGCTACTAATAGCTAAATATTTTCAATTTGTCATATTATTAAAGGAGTTTCTTTTGTTCTTTTCTCAATATATTAAAAAGGCTTTGGCGCTTAAATCTGTGTATTGACAACTATAAAGTAATAAGTATTTCTACTTTTTTATTTGTTCATGAAATGAAATGCAAATATTTATTTCGCCATGAGGTGACACACACTTAACGAATACCAAAAATAATATCTTTAAAAAATAAAAAAATAAAAAAGATAAGATAAAAAAATTTAAAAAAATAAATTAAAAATTTACATCTTAACATGAGGTATATTACAAACTTAGGTTACCCGGTGTTATTCAGCAACATTAATTAAGTCACATTATTAAGAATTTTAGCATACATACAATAGTTTAGAAAACCGGGAACTTAACGCCTTTATTTTAAATAACCGGGAACTGACATACATAGAACATATATATATGTTTTTGCATGTGCATTTAGACACGAAGATGCAAAAAAATCTAACACGCACAAATAATTAATTTATGTATATACGTTCAAATAAGTCAATAATTAAAACGGTCTTCAAAAACTTTGTAAAGACAGGCACGGGCGCAACTGAGTCCAGTAAACAAAAACAAAAAACTTAAAAAAAGGGTGTCTAAGGTGTCCCCTTTGTAAGCAAACAACAATGGCAATGAATAAGACGCTACGATCAAACTGTTTCACCGTACATCCTTCTAATTGTTCGCTTCTTAACGAAGACTCGTTTCATTTCGTTCGTAAAAAGAAGAATCATAGCGATGACAATCTTCTTAGATTTGTAAAGGATTCATTCTTGAGAAGTTAATTAGATTAAAATATAAGACTGTTCTGGTTTCATTGTGTCAGTGATTATTTCCAACGGTTATTCCCGACCGAAGGAGATATTTGTATGTGCACACAAATTTGTTTTCCTTAGGGGTGTATGTCCCTATGGGTCTCCCCATGGCCTTGCAGTACACGTCATTAAAATCAGATTAATCATCGTTACTAAAATCACAGGATCTACAGGTTCAATTCACAAAATTCATTTTATTCAAGGAAGCCAGCTTATCGAAGATGGTAATAGGCTATAAACAATCACGCTATAACTCTTACTTAAGCTGATACTAATCTCATAGTCGAATATTGATTTCTACCTCGTGGAACAGGTATATTCATCCAATTAGGTAGTCATAAAAAAGTATTATACTTGGCCCTATTAAATTTATTTAGAGGGTAAATATTACATCGTAGACGTATATTTAAGCTTTGTGCTTGTATTTTGGTCAAAAGTACAACGTACACTCGACCAGGAACTCGAATCTAGGGCCACTCGAGCCACTCAACCCCCGGGGTTAACTAAGCGTTAAAGAGATGATACCTACTTTGAAGATACTTTTACATAGATAAAATAAAATTTAGAATCGCCGCGGTCACAAGACATTTCTATTTATAATAATAAATACTAGTAGGATCTCAGGATTTCGCTTGTATTATTAATGTATAGTTTCAATTAAAAAAAAAATACGAAATCAAAAATGTCTTCATTTAAAAAGGTTTCAAATGCACTTAAGCATCTTTATTCAACAAATTATAAGTATATTAATCTTTCAAAAATTATATGTAACTAATATGAAGCTACTACCGATCCGAAATGTAGTTTTTGCAGGGAAGAATCGTCAAGAAACTCTGCAGTTCCTCTTTTTAAAATAAACTCAATCATTATAAGATTGCCTTGTATTGTATGAAACACAGCGCCACTAAGCCTACACATCTTTATCATTAATATAATAGTCTTCAGTTCTATTATATCAGTATAGATAAACCAACAGTTATATAAGGGATGCGTATATGTTAATTACCGTCAAGTGGTTATGTACACGACGCCCGCCAACCTACTTTATTATGGCGTTAATTGCAATCACCGAAGCACACTTAACTTTCATAATTCGAATTTCAATTCCGAATTTGAATTTCAATCCGAATAAATCTCAAATTGTATAGACTATTTTTAACATTAACAAAATATTCTTCGAAAGCCACTGAGAGTATATTGAAATAATTTCAAAAAGATTACTACATTATCAAAGGCGGGCAAAATCGATGGCACGTAACGATACTCGACGTTCGATGGCTCTCGATATCAATCTTTGATCAACGTACACTTAAGATGGAGATGTAATATAAGGCTCTCTGTATTTATTGGAATGTTTACAGGGTTTGAACAGGAGCTGGCAGAGCTGGCAAGCCGGCAATAAAAACATTTCATGGCTAGCATTAAAACAGTGGCGAAAGTAAACGCCCCCGAATAATCAATACGAACCCCGGCCCGCGCAGGTACGCCGCGCCGCCTCGCCCCGCTCGCCCCTCGGACCGACCAAAGAACAGACTAGGGGCAGAATGGTAATCGACTTTTGTAGTTATTATTTTTTTGTATAAAGCTTAAAATTAATGTAGATATAGAACTTTATTCCCTACGACACTATTACTTATTATTTAGTATATATTGTTCAGAAAAACGTAAAGGTGTTAACAACATTTAATTTTTGACATAAAGTCATTACCTAATTAATAATTAATTAACTATTTAATCAGGTACTTGTACTATAATTTTATCATTAAATAAAAGATATTTTAACTTCATGAAATTTCAAAACAATAACGATTTAATTATATCAAAAAAATGAAATAATTGAATGTTCATTTTAAGTTTATACCAAGCAGTTTACAAAAGCATTTAATAATTACTAAATGATTTTTTTATTATTTTTTTTTACCTAAAATAAAATCATTGACTCGTCTGTAATTAATAAATAATCTTTGCAACCAGCATCCCACCAGTCAGCGCGTTGTCTAAACCGATTGATGCAACCGAGGTCTGTCCGTGAAATGAAATTCTATTTCGCTACCAATATGCACACTTCAATTGCTAAATATCTATTTGATATCAAATATTTCAAAAAAAAAACACTAGTACATTTTCTCACAGACAAAGAAACTTAATTTAATAACGGATGTTAAATTATACAGAATGATTAATAAGGCAGGTAATAAAATGAAAATATTGATTGATTCAGCCTATGACTTCCCACTTCTGGACAAAGGCCTCTTTCACCGTTTTTTTTTTTTGATATCGCAGGGTAACCTATTTACGGGTGATATCCAGGATGCCCGGGTAGGCATTCCTAGACCGTATGTCGGCTTAGCACTTGGGGGTGCACTACCGACCAAAACCCCTGCGGGAGCCTTCAGCCGCTTTAATTGGAAGGTCCCGGATCTGCAGGCCTCTTTCACCATGTAGGAGAAGGATCAATCCACAAATCCTACTCCACCTTACTGTGGGTTGGCAATTATATTTCCTACCACATAAATATTTAAAAAAAAACTCTCAGTAAAGATTCATCTTCATCATCATTTCGCCATGCCAAAAATGGCGTGAACTCATGTGTTTTGCCCATAGTCACCACGCTGGGCAGGCGGGTTGGTGACCGCAGGGCTGGCTTTGTCGCACCGAAGACGCTGCTGCCTGTCTTCGGCCTGTGTATTTCAAAGCCAGCTGTTTGATGGTTATCTCGCCATCGGTCGGCTTTTTAAGTTCCAAGAGGGCAGTGGAACTGTGTTATCCCTTAGTCGCCTCTTACGATACCCACGGGAAGAGAGAGCGTGGCTACATTCTTACCCACTACGTGAAAATAATGAAAAACTATGTTAATTATTGGAAAATAACCTTGTGTATATACTTCACGTTTTATACAACTCAGAACTTACTCATAACAACGTCTTTCAAACTATAAAGCCTACGAAGTTAAAATATACATCTCCTCTCTAAGTACTCTTAAAATTTTCTGTAAACTCAACTGAGGGTAGCATAAAATGTAGCAACAGACTTTGTATGAGAAATCAATAAAATATGCGAACTGAAAAGCTTGTACTTAACACATAATATCTTTATAATAAACATATACAAACCAAACATATGATTCGCGGCATAATCAAACTATAATTATCCTGTGGTTAAATATCTAAACCTAATTATTAGATTAGATTAGTCACTTATTTTTTTAATCAGTCATACCTTCAGTTAAAAATCGTAATGTTACGATTAACTAATTAATTTAGTACAGAACTGCATGTATGTGTATAGTCCGTGTTGTAAATTATGTACTAGTGTTTTCTTTTTGTATAGTTTTATCCTGATACAGTGTGTTTTCACAAATAAATTTATTTTTATTATTATTTCTTTTATTCAATATGTTAACTTATGATTATATTTTTAAATATATTTATAAAAAAGACAAATATTTAAAAATATAAAAATAGTCGTCCTCCGGTGGCAGGTTGAGGCCCAGGCCGCTGGTAGTTAAGATTCCAGGCTGAGGAACCTACTCACAATGCGGGTCGTCTCAAGCAACACTGGCTCTTGAATCCGACCCTTGATCCAACAGTCAAGCGAGAGTTTCTTAAGATGTTGGTCGAAACTCTTCGCTAATAGACCATTGACCGACACAACAATAGGTTTCATTTTGGTTTTTTCGTTTAAATTTTCGATAACGAATGTCGTCAATTCGTATATCCAAAATAATCTATATACATGAAGCAAAAACTTTGTACACCTTTTTACGAAAATTGCGCGGACGTAGGAGTATGAAATTTTGTACACTTATAGTTTACATAGAGATGAAGTTGCAGAATGCTAACATTTTTTTAAATTATGCATAAAAACATATTAAATCAATAAAAAAGAAATTACACACACTACCATGTATTTGATACACACACGCATATTATACTCTTTTTTTAACTGTCAAAGTCTGTAGTCAAATTTAATTTTTTTAAGGAGGTTCTTTATTTTCATAATTTGTTAGTTTTCTTTAATTTTAAATTTTTAATTACGGTCGATTTTCGACCTCTGGGCGACCACTAGTAAGAATAAAATCGTGAGATCCAACAAGTATTAAATGACGATCCAGATTACAGTATTTTATTTCTAGTAAATTATTATAAAATTACTATTTAAAATGTTTCTACTACTATATAGCTAAAAACGGTAATAACGTTTAAATACAATTGGAAACTATACAACAGAACTAAAGGAGATGAAACCAGGCTGTAATTAATCACCCGGTGAGTCGGAAAATTGTGCAGCTGCTCTAACATAATGACGTCTTGGGAATAACCAGTCAAACCGCGCTGTAACCGATCCATTTGCTGCTTGGTTTAACACCCATCAACTAATATTGATTAGCCGCAGTAATGGATATCGTGCTTCGATTGAAATACATTGCTTTATAATTTTTGAGGATTACAATTTTTTTCGAAGTTGAAATACTTCTTGACATAGTTAAGGAATGATACGTCTGAATGATGCCTGTAGGAACGTACGCATTCAGCTTGTAACATCCCACTGCGGATTGGCAGATATATTCACTATTACGAATAACGATCACTCTAGGTATTTATGATAATAATTGATGGCTTAACTTGCTCATCAAGACACGGCGGGGAGACCCACAAAAAAAAGACATCCAAACCGAAAATAAATGTTTCGACTAATACAAATATCCTTCCCGTACGGGAATCGAATCCGCAAGCCATAAGTGTTTTAGGCGACAACACCCACACCACTACACCAGTACGATTGTTAACTGTGAAAATCCATACAAAGAAACAAATCATTATTTTATTCATGTGTATGCTGTAGTTAGTCATGAGCGAGTTTACCTACTGTTAATAATTTTAAAAATAATTATGGATAAACGTTTTAAAAATTAAAACACCATTCGATAGGTGGTGCTGTACACAGCTTCAAAGATTTTTACGTACACGACCCACTGATTGATAGATACTAAATCTAATATATAAAATTCTCGTGTCGCGGTGTTTATAGTTGAACTCCTCCGAAACAGCTTGACCGATTCTCATGAAATTTTGTGTGCATACTGGGTAGGTTTGAGAATCGAACAAGATCTATTTGTCATCCCCCTAAATGTTAAGGGTAGTCTACCCCTATTTTTTTCCTAATTTTTTTTTTTGATAAATTATTAATTTTTTATTTTATTATGATTTGGCGTTGAAAAATACATATATACAACCCAAAATTTTCACCCTTCTACCACCAACCCCTATTTTTAAATAGCGTTTAGCGGCAAGACAACGTTGGCTGAGTCAGCTATTAAATAATATAAAATTTATAAAATATAACAAAATTAACTTTTGAATATTAGTATTCATTCAATTTAGTGTAGTTTATAGTATAAACGAGAAAAAGATGATATATGTAAAAATTTCACTGTATTTTCTCATACGTACACTAATTGACTGATTATCTTGCGCCGTCTCAAGGGACCAGATTCAGTTTCCGTTGTTTCATCTCACATTATTTAAATGATTGGTTCATTTATATATTGGTTATATTACATGAAACTAACGAAAATTACTGAAAAATTCAGTGAAGAATTTATAGTATTTTCTTTTTGTCTATAAATGTCATAACCTATTGTTACTCTATAGTACAATTATTTGATTAATTACTTTGAAAACTAGCCGTTTCCATTTTAGAAAAATTGGCGGCCACGTCGGACTGCTAATACTTGAGAATATTAAATAATAATAATTAATCGAAATATCTCACTTTTAAGAAAGCAAATGTAATTGTTAAACATTTAGTTTTAGCATTCACACACGATCGTCTGTTCCTAAGGTGAGCAACTTAATCTTGGGTTACAGCCGAATGATATAGTTACATATTGTTTCAATAAATATATTACATAATACATATAATCTTGCACTAAATAATGTGTCAACTATTGCCTATTTTTTGATTTATTGACAATTGTAAAATAACACATATATTACACCCAGACTAAGGCGGGAATTAAACCCACAGCCCACGCAACAGAAAGCAGGTTCATTACAAACTGCGCCGACGGGCTAGTCAATCTTTCAAGTTCAAGTTTAACTAAGTAAACAAAATATTTTCATCAATTTTTTCAATTCTGAATAAAATTTTCAATTACTACATATTTTACAGACCCAGTAGCTGATTTGTTACTTCGAAATTTAAACAAATCACCCAGTTCTTAATTTATTTTAAGAAACAAATATTTTTGTTCATCGAAATCTTTTTTAGTAAAACTAAATAGAACGGTTGTTACTCCAGAGATTAATTAAAAACTCGATCGACCAACTTAAAAGCTAACAAAATTAGAATTACTCAATTCAATGAGGCTTCGAATATTCTTTGTTCTTATCTGTACCTATTTAGCTGAAATAACAATTACATTATAATAAAATAAAATAACTTTCAACTAAATAATTGTGTTTGCTCGCAAACAAAAAAAAAACCGTAAGTAGACGAAAAAATAGTCAAATACGCGTTATCGAAGATTACTCAAAAAGCATTCATCAGATCTTGATCAAAATTAAATGGGACTACAAAACAAGCATCAGCTTTCGATTAAAATAAGAATCATCAAAATCGGTATACGAAGTGAAAAGTTATGCGGTATAATACAACGAATGTCGACGAAAATATGGTCAAGTAAATACGCATAACGAGTATTAGATATAACTCGAAAATTACTTGTTGGATCTCAGTTAAATTTAAATGGTATCATATGACACGCACCACCTTTCGATTTAAAAAAAATCTGAATCGGTGAATTGAGTCGAAAATTCTGAGGTAATCCTTACTCCTTATTTTTTTTCGGTCAAAAAGATACAAAATGTGGCTTAAATAATAACGAAGCACAGATAACGATTATTAAAATAATTATAAATAATATTGAACGATGAAAACTTCAATTTCCTAAAATTTTTTAAGATATCCTTATCAGTACTCTAGCATAACCATTACATTTTTGTTTTCTTGCGCGACAAAATGCATCTTTTTATTGACCAGTTACATTTTAAAATAACTTATTTTCTATTACTCATTTTCCTGTAGTTATTTGTAGGAAGTTTTTAATCGTAACTGTCTGACATTTTAACTAATTTTCAAAGAAAAAAAGTTCTTCAAATTTTAGAGATCCATGATGAAAGTTCGAGTGATTTTCTCGAACATAATATGGATATATGGTTAAAGTTAAATTAAAAAGAGGAAAATGCATCCAATCTTCCGCTAAGTTCAGAAAGTAAGCACTACATTGTACCGGCTGTACCTAATGTAGCTACAGTTGATACAATGTACGTAAGCGTTAGTAAATCTAAATGAAATAGACTGTTTACTAATTCTTATAACAACAAAAGAATAAAAAGGTCATAGAAACAATAAATAAATAGTGTTGTTATTTTTAAGAAAACTAGCTGACTCGGCAAACATTGTCTTTCCGCTAAGCGCTATTTAAACATAGGGGTTGGTAGTAGAAGAGTGAAAATTTTGGGTTGTATGTAATTTTCAACGCCAAATCATAATAAAATAAAAAATTAATAATTTATAAAACAATAAAAAAAATAGGGGTGGACTACCTTTAACATTTTGGGGGATGAAAAATAGATGTTGTTTGGTTCTCAGACCTACCCAATATGCACACAAAATTTCATGAGAATCGGTCAAGCCGTTTCGGAGGAGTTTAACTATAAACACCGCGACACGAGAATTTTATATATTAAATAACAAAAGAAATATATATAGCTTGTTCGACTCCTAGCTGCGTCTCGTCAAATGGGGAGTTCTGTAGGTGTAGATTACGTTTCACGACAAGAAAAAAAAATCCTAGCAGTTTTTAAAATTTTACTTTATCTTAATATACGACCTAATTTGACAAAGCATAGCCGTCCAATACTATTTTTCGTAGCATTAAACAATGTCGATAAAATGAAATATTAATACTAACTGCCGCACACAACTAACTAGCGCATATGGAAACGTATTCTTTTTTTACTTAGAATATTGTTATTGTAAATTATAGCCACGCTTACAAGGTCACGAAAGGTATCATGTGGAACGAGTCTGTCAAAGTAGCTCATCTATTTAAACAAAGGCAAATTTAAAAATGGGTCGGACTTTTTTTACGCGTAACGTCATGTATTATACTCACAGAACCCCCTATTTGAAGGGACACAGTTAAGAGTCGAAAAGTCTGTATTTAAAAATACTAACTTTTAAAGATACAAAAAAAAAAATACATACCACGACGAAATAAAGGACACTAAAAAATATATTATAAAACCACTTATTCTTCTAAGCCTCAGAAGGTTGATATTAAAGTTCTAGGCGACACTAATTGTGACTTCTCTGTGTACACTTCCCTACCGCTTTCGGTGTGTTCTAGATGCCCAAAGGTTGTCTGGAAGAGATCGCTCCTATAGCGATAAGACCGCCTTTGTACACTGGTTTTTATTTGTAATATGTTATTGTGTTGATTGTTGTTGTGTACAATAAAGAGTAGTATTATTATTATTATTAAATCTGTCTAGAAAAATAATAATAAAAAACTTTTCAAGATCACATTAAGAACCTCTCATACAGAAAAGGACTAAAGCAGATGAAAACAGTCCACTTAAAAGCTGTTAAGTCATCATTGCCTAACAATACCCACTAGTTCATAATGTCCTACGCGAGACCCATTCATTAAAACTTCATACAATGAGTTGTATAATGTAGATAATTCAATAAGCCCGACCCGCGGGCGCCTCAACTTGGGCGATATTTCACAAAGTACGAATATGAGGGGATAGTCTGAGTCTAGTGCGAGCTTGTACCGTAATAGGTATTCATTGCCATAAATCCTCGCGATGTACTCCTTATATTTTTATTAAATTCAGCAATGATGGAGCGTTGCTGTAAATATTCTTGAATGTAACAAAATGATGGCGGAATAAATGGACCGTTGGATATTATGTTTTGTAGTTGTTTCATGAATATTGTTATAGGCTATTATATATTGTCTATCTTTTATTTCTCTGCTGTGTGGTTACGGCAGTAAAGAATATAGCCAACCCATCTTTTCCCGCGGGTGTCGTATGAGGCAAGTAAGGGATAACACATTTCCACTACCACCTTGGAACTTATAAGACCGACCGATGACAGTATAACCATCCAACTGCTGGCTTTCAAATACACAAGCCGACAACGGACAGTAACCTCTTCGGTACGACAAAGCCAGCCCTGCGGTCACCAACCCGCCTGCCCAGCGTGGTGACTATGGAAAAAAACACATGAGTTCGCGCTATAATATCTGGCGCGAACTTGGGGAGGCCTATGTCCAGCAGTGGACTGCGATAGGCTGAAGTTATCTTTTATTTGATTGAGACGATTGATGCAACGATTACCATAAGTGGCCTATAGGATTATGATGGTCACTTGTATTCTCTTCAGAAATATTTGTACAAGTTAGACTTATCTTGTAATCAGTGCGTCTTGTGTTTGTGTTGTGTGTATGTTTTACAAACCGTGTCGGGAAACATGATTTCATAATTATATAAAATCTAAGTAATTCTATAATAAAATTTGGAGGTTTAATATAAAAATTATATGTTCATATCACAAGTAAACCTATTAGTCTATTAATATATGCATGTTGATATGTTGACAAATGTGACTTATGTATTTTCTTTCATCTGATCAGACGAATTTTGTACGGTAATTTTTTTCCATTAATATATCGATTCATTTCTAAATTGTCTTCTATATAAACCTTATAGTAACAATATTTAATGCAAAAAAAATAAAAAATAAAATAAAGTATTCAAATTGATGCAGTCGTTAGAAAGTCACCCGCGTACCTACATTTCGGTGGTTCATTAATTTATACGTAAATATAGTATTGTGCCTCTTAATACAAAGTAAATTCTATTAAATATTGTATCTCCATACGATGTTGAATACCGTTGATGATGATTCGACTCTGCGTACGTTTTCCACCCGCATGAACAAGTGTATTGATTTATATCGCGGCGTATAATTATATTAGTACCATCACGCCTCGTTAGAGACACGTAGTTACTTAGTTGTTACCATTATTTGATTAATGTAAAAAAAATATTGAAATTTATTTATTTATGTTCAATACAAAACTAGCTTAATCATTAAATAAAATAAATAAATAAATATTAAATAAATATCTACACAATACACACACGGTCATCTGTTCCTAAAATAAGCAACTTAATGCTTGTGTTATAGGTAACAGCCGACTGGTATAGGTACATACATTTTTTTTTTCATAAACATACTTATAAATAATACATAAATAAATATATAAATAAATATTTAAATTACATCCAGACTAGGGGCGGGAATCGAACCCACAACCCTCGGAGCAGAAAGTACTCCAAACAAACTGCGCCAACGGGCTAGTCGTTAACTGTTGTTCTGTGTCATAAACTATAAAACGCGTGAGTTTATAATAATCGTGAAATATTTTATGAAATTTTGAATTGTATGTTTTTTTGAAATATTAGTATTGTCTTCCAGATTGACTATACGCTGTTTTAGAACAAAATTTGATTCAAGTTTCCGCCATCGCAATAGCTAGTCGTAGTCGCACATATTCCATAGTTTTCTCTTGTTCACTGTTCCTAGTTTTTCAACTGATGAAGGACACAGTAGGAAATATCCTGCTCAAAATCTGGAGCAGCCCGACTGAGAAAGTACCTCAAACTTACAGAAGATTGAAGCTTAATGACATAATTCCGAAGTAGTGTTGTTTTCCTGTGATGAGTAAGGTCGCCAGAGCTTCTGATGTGAGTCGAGGGTTAGGTTGGCAACGAGCTTGCGATGCTTCTGGTGTTACCGACATTTAGCTAGGCTTTAAGCTTGTTTGCCACCTCAGTTTATAAATACTTTTTGCCTGCTACCCCATTATTGCAGATAGATATTTTCCTGTCAAATTGTACATTTTTCTGAAACAAAAAGTAGGCTATTTCTATTCTTGACTATAATACTTTCAGAACAGATTTTTCATTCTTTCCAAACAGAGAATAACAAATTTACGTCCAAATTTTCCGATTATAAAATTATAAAATTAAATATATACCTTTTAGTATTATTTCCTGCTTCAGCCTGTAATATCCACTACTGGGCATAGGCCTCTTTCCCCATCTAGGAGAAGGATCAGAGCTTAATCCACAACGCTGCTCCAATGCGGGTTGGCGGGTTGGTTTTAGTTATTATTTAATCTAATAATATTATATCATCATTAAATCGGTCAATTCATATATATTGCTTAGTTTTCATATACAGCGTCACCGGAAATAATTACTGAAATGGACAACGTGAGATAACTATTATAAAAAGTTATTCGAAAATTCGTTAGAGATTATGAAGATAAAGTCTGTGTTACATTATAATGATAATTTTTCGTTTTAATTTTAATTTTGATAATTTTCTTTACACGATTTAATAAACATGTATATCTTTCATACATATGTATAATCTAGACTATACACGTTAGTAAAAAATTGTGACTACTGATCTTAGTCTTTTATCTAAAAAGCGATTATGTTTTTCTTGGCCTAGTAGTGGGATGATTAGAAGACATTACAGTACAATACGTTCCTTGATGTTCTAATAAACAATTCTTTTACAAGTCATTTAATATATAACTTAAGCCACACCAAGTAATTACAAAAAATTAAAACAATTTTTAATTCAACGAAGTCACTGAAACTAATATTAAAATTTACCAACTATAGAACAAAAAAAAAGTGTGAACTTTAGACTACACGACTAAAGAAAAACACACGAAACTTAACTCTCTCTCTTTCTATCTTCACTAACTTATATCTCCCTTTTAACTTCCGTTCGTCTCGCGCGATCACACTTTTCGTTACGCTCTTATCACGCATTCACCAGTTTACTAACCAAGTCAAGCGTGCGTGAAGAAGTTTTAACTTCAATGAGGTTAACATGTATAACAATCAAAGTACTAAAATGCTTAATGCGATAAAAAATAATTCTATCGCGATCTGCACCTCCCCTAATGTCAATAGCGGGATCCGAACTAAAACTGTCGCTTGTTCCACGCGACCTCGTATAAACTTTTAATTTGTTGCTCGATTTTTTATGAGTTAGAAATATCGAAACGTACCTTTTAGTTCGATACGTTTTTACCGGGATTCAGCAGTTTGTTTTTGCTCGTTAACTACTTCAAAAAAGTCAATTTTTACAGTTATAAATAGAGTAAGTAATTCTAAACATTTTTTTAAATATCATATTAAAAATCGACCGTTCCAGCGGGGATCGAACCTACACCTCCGACTGACCATGTCGGTGCTCTAGCCAATTAAGCTATGGAACGATGTATCCGCTAGATCGTTTTTTTTTTTTGGAATGGTCGATTTTTGATATGATATTTAAAAAAAATGTTTAGAATTTCCTGTGTAGGTAACACAAAAATAAAAATCGTACAAATAAGACTAAGTAAATTAATACTATAAGTACAGTTTAACATTGTTTAAGTGCCCAGTACAATCGAGCTAGTTTTTTTTTGTATCTCACTCAATCACTTCAGCCTATCGCAGTCCACTGCTGGACATAGGCCTCCACAAGTTCGCGCCGAAAATGGCGTGAATAAACACTTGTGTGTTACCTCTGACTATGAAGTCACCACGCTGGGCACGATTGGTTTTTTATCTAAAACTATGGTGCTAATATTGTGTGTATTTTCCACTCGCAGTAAGCAAATGGATTAGAGGGTCTAACAGTACTCTTTCATAGTAAGCCACGTTCCAAAAGTAGGACATTTCCAGACATTTGTTGAACAATACGGAGTCCCCTAATAACAGGGAAAAATACATATATTTCAACAATAATTTACCCTCCCAATGTCCTCAATGTTATCCTTACTTAAAATTATAGTATTCTTAAAAGTCCGAGGGACAGAAAATGGGCACCCAATTACGTATCCAGCTCTATACCAGACTGCCTAATAGCCTTTCATTGGCCAATAAAACTTAAGGTCAAGTTAGCAATTCTGATAAGTTTCCAAGAAATTTTATTATATTCGTAAAACTAAATATGTGTATGTAGGAAAGGCCCTATTGGAAAAAATAAATGTTTTTAAAGCACATGATTGCTGTTTGCATGTTTTTTTTTTATAACTTAGGCAAAATTAATGAGTTGACAGCAGGTGATCGCGGTTACAAAACCTGATTTAGCATCGTTAATTTTCTAATTACATCCTGAAAATTTATCTCATACATAGATAAATCTGCATACCATGAAAGAAACTACGAAACATGTATGTCCGTAAACCATCAGCAGACTTAAAGCTTCAGCAATTTTCCTTGAATAGATACACAGCTGACTAACTACAGTCTAACACAGTAAAGTACGTGGACAGTTAAAAAATAAAATAAAAAATAAAATTTTAATAAATATTTACTAAAATTAATTAAAACGGGATATTTACCTTTTTTATTTTTATTTTGTGGAGCTCGATATTTCGACATTATCTACGAATGTATCGTTTACGAGTTAGTAGTTAAGTAGTGATAATTGTGTTTGCTCGTAAACGAAAAAAACCGACTTCAATTACATCGACAAGTAATACAACGTAAGTAGACGAAAAAAATTATCAAACGCACTAGTTGTCACTACGATTTTCGAGGATTTCCCTTGATTTCTCTGAGATTCCATCATCGGATCCTGGTTTCCTTATCATAGTACCACACTTGGGATATCTCCTTTCCAACAAAAAAAGAAAAATAACCATGTTAATTTTAAATCTTATAGGATTTTTTTCTAGAAAACTGTTCGATCATAAAAATTGCACATTATTTGTTATCAAACATTGCTAAATACCATAATTTGAAAATAATTGTCGGTAATGCTATACAACGACTAGTTAAGGATCTGTCAACACGCAACGACTTACGCATTGGCTTTGCGCAGTTCAATTATTATATAATTTCGGACATTAAGAATATAAATACAAAAAAGCGTAATTACATTAATACGAGTAAAAAAAAAATAATTAAACATGCTTCATCATTACAGCCCATACAGTCCACTGCTGGACATAGGCCTCCACAAGTTTACGCCAAAAATAACGTGAACTTATGTGTTTTGCCCATAGTCACCACGCTGGGCAGGCGGGTTGGTGACCGCAGTACTAAAGAAAGTAGTAAACATGCTTCACGTAGGTCATATTCCTCACGTTTCTTAATGTCTAATAACGCCAGTATTAGGTACAAGTCCATATAAATAGATAAATACATGTTTAAAAGCCTAAAGCAGAATTGAAGGCCTCATACAAAAGAAATTCAGATTACCAAATGAGTAATATTATTCTTTTTAGATGTAAATAGGTCTCATGAAACATGTTATCTTATCACAACACACATTTCCATATCTATAATATAAAAATGAGTCGCTGAATGTGTTGCTAAGCGCAAAATTCGAGAACGGTTGGACCGATTTCGCTAATTCTTTTTTTAAAATATTCCTTGAAGTACGAGGATGGTTCTTACGGAGAGAAAAATTCTAAAAAAAAAAATTTAAATTTCCTGAAAAAGTCTAAAAACAACACTTTTCTATACTCCCATACAAAAGATTTGTGATAATACTTAAAAGTCAATTTGAACTTTAATACCATACGATAAAGTTTGTGTTAGGCGATACGAAGTTCGCCGGGTCAGCTAGTAATCTATAAATAGGTATAATAAAACGAAGTCTTATTATGTACAAAATAGATAATTATGTAACATAATTGAATTATCGGGTTCGTTAAGACTTTCTCTTTTTTAAATCCATGGAAGAAAATTTCCAAATTATTTTTAGAATTGTTTCTAATAGAATTAACGTTCAAACTTTCGCTTAATAAATAAGTCCTTAAAATATATCAAAGTTTTGATACTAATGTAATTCCTAATACATCCAAACGACGTTTACTTCGGTACATTAACGTTATTTGGACGAACATCGAGGCCGTTTCCATAAGTAATGTCAGATGTTGGAATTATTCTCGGGGGCGCAGTATCCAGCTGATGGAGTCTCATCGACTTTTAAATGGAAATAAGTCCTTATTCACGAGTTATATTTTAATTATGTTCACGTAAATTTGAAGCGAATGCTTTTGTCTACTTATATGTATAGTAATTATTAATAATTAATTTTTAATAGTGATTACTTAGGCTCCAAATAGCTGTAATGGTTTTAGCAGTGCATTCTCAAATCAATCTAAAAGTTAAATTTTATATTTTTTATGTTTCTTTCGCAATTTGATAAAAAATATATTGTAGTAAATATTATTTTGAAGAGAGATTTGTTTATTTATGATGATTTCAAAGAACATAATTACACTTGGCTATTTAGGTTTTGTCAATTAATGAAGATTAAAGAGACCTAACCTAAGACCACACGAATGAAGTAAGATTTACGAAACGTAACTCTCTCTCTTTCTATCTTCACTAACTTATATATCCATCTAAACTTCCGTTCGACTCGCCCGATCACATTTCCGTAACGCGCTCGTCACGCATTCACCCTCTTACTCCCAAAGTCAAGCGTGCGTAAAGAAGTTTTACTTCGGGAGTGCTCAAAAATAATAATTGAGATGATAAGAATGTGTGTGTGCGTCTGTGTTATATATTTTAAGTAAACATTTCCACAAATAAACGCTAACAACGAAACAACAAAAACGAAATTTATAATATCTACTACTATACAGCATGTAACAAAATATCTTAAATTACATACATAATAACCTCAATATATATTATAATATGTACTGAAGAGTTTATTTTAAATAACGCTATCAAAATACAGTGCGTGCTCGAATATAATCCCGTAGTCGGGAATTATAAATACCGCGGTTGCTCCCTCTCTTCGAATCCCGGGGGATGCGGAGCCCCGCCAGCTATTTCACCGAACTATCCCGCATTAATCCCCCCCTCGCGGGATAGGTAAGGAATATTTTTATTATTCCGTGAAACAATTGACGTATTTCGAACTCAGTTTAAGATTGAGTATAATGTTACTATTTTTGTTGCGTAAAAATGTATTTATGTATTTTATCGGCTTGTGATTCGACGATTATTACATAATTGTGTATTATATACAGTCTATTCGAGTTAAGAAAATAGTAACTCATCGCTGTCATTCAGCTTAGCCATGCCCTTTGATAATTTTACATAATATGAATATGGAGGCGTTATTTTTTAAAATGTAAACACATTTAAAAAAAATCAAAATAATATTGAACTATCCTTAACTATATTTAATTTTTTTTTACTTTTTATAAGCGCGAAAAGAATTTTAAAGAGCAAAATTAATTTTATGAAATTAGTTTTCACTAACAAACACTTAAAGTATATTTCAGTTTGCATGCGAACAATTTCGACGAATAAAACTATCAAGGATATTCCTTGCTTACAAGCGAGCTATATAATCATGCATCTGTACATGAGGCAAATATCAAGATATTTCGGTCACGTATACAGGTAGGAGGAACTGAATAGACGTCATATCTTTGCGTCAACACCGAATTTATATGATAATACGCTGTGTGGCATCCGAAAGTGATCCTTTCGGACGAATTCCGACAGTCCGAATAGCTCCGATGTGTTTCGGAAAATTCCGAAAAAATCCAACAAGATTCGAACTCGTAAATCTAATTTCAAAGACATCTGTGCCTGTTCTCTTTTTAAAATCGGTCTGATCTCACCTCCACAAGTTACGTTTCAGATTTACTGTATAAATTAATGAATTTCCCTTTTTTGACGTTATCAAAGGTTGAATGACTACGACTACGCTGATAAAACTACTACTCCGCTAAATCTAAGGATTTCAACGTACCTTGAACTTTACGAGAATAGATATAGAGCCTGTTTTTAATAATTTCGATATAAAACATACCATACAACAAATGATAACGCTAAATCTCTTTTATCCTCGATTTAGAAGAAGCAAGCAAACTGTATATTAAATTTACTCCCGGATTCACTCGCGGTGGTTTGACATGATTATTATGATAGTGATAATGTAAGCTTTTGATTTTTCGTAAAGCCTCTCTAATCACATTTTTTCCGTCGTATTACTTTTAATGATCAATTTAGTACATGTAAAATTCCATTAAAAATATCGGTCGCGGGATTAAATATTTCTTTACGGTCTGAATTCTTATCGTTGTCGATTTCACATACTATGACCGTATACGAAATATCATGATCACATCTGTAGAGCTGAGGTAAACGTAGACAGCCAGCTTTATACCGTAAGCGTCTTACCTTTCATAAGTTGTCTTTCTCCACAGTTTTATATCCTGCGTATTCGTAGAACACAGATATGATTCTAAAAGCAGTCTTGTTTACTTACCTGCGAACAAAAACAAATGGGTTTAATATATTTTCTAGTACTATTCGTTGGCAAATATTTTCAATTGCATTTAATAATATACAATAACACCATATCACAAAATTAAATTAAAAAAAATTAACTGTATAAATTAAACTGGTTGTTCGGTCCTTGGTCGGTCCATCGGCACACAGCGTTTAAGCGACTGATGGGTGACGATTATTATATAATTAATAAATGCTTTGATAATAAAACGATGTACTTCAATATTGAGTCGAATACATTACTAGTTACCTACTGATAATGTTGACAATACCGATGTCCGGTAAAACTCGAATGTGTTTATGTCGCATCTTATTTTTTTTATGTCAAATAGGCAGGCATTTGACCACAATCTCACCTGATGTTAAGTGACGATGCGGTCGAAGGTGGAGCATGCCTGCCCAATAACAGCCTATTCACTCTGGCCTTGAAGGCACCCAGATTGTATCGTTCGGGAAACACAGACGCGGGCAACGAGTTCCATTCCGTTCCTTTTATTATTAGTAATTGTATTTTATAGTCTAACATCTATCTTAATAAATAATAAATAAATGAATAATAATTCACCCTTTTACATTTACTTCTCTAGAAATTTTTAAAAGTAAAACTCTAGTGGTTTCATGTGCGATAAATATTAATGTTTGTCAAATTGTTTTACCCATTGTATTTAGATCACTAACTTATAGTTATTCTCTTGTGTGCTATTGTGATACTAAGCCAACAATCTTTTTCAACAAATACTTAAAATATTATTTTTGAATTCCGACTGTTCTATCTTATAATAAGAGCATCAAAACATCGAATCCCTATTTTAAACACAATTTAAAAAAACATCAGAACAAGTTTTTTATTTTCTATAAAAAAATAAAAATTAAAGTAAAAAAGTCCTAGTTTATTACGTAACAAAATTTATCACATCTTGCGACATATTTGATAAGATATTGGCGCTAAAAGAACTTTTAAAACTTCCTTTACAATTACTAAAATACAGATTACATTTCACGTATGAGTCATTTCATGCCTCCATGTATCGAACTGTTTTTCTGATTTACATAAATGATTTATGCTACTTAAAAGTTGACTTTAACAGCGTATTTTCCTATGCCGACATTGATATGGTTTTTAGAGTGATATGTTGGACATTTTGAAAGGGATTTGCAAGTCTAGGTTGTCAAAAATATATTTTAGTCTTCTGACGTGAGAAATAATTAGAATTATATCTAGTCTGGAAATTTTTAATATCATAAGTGTCGTAAATAAAATCTTAGTAACTATGGATGTAAATTGATCGTCTTTACGCTCCAAGCACATTTTTACCAGAAACTCATAATAAGCAGATTCACACGAACAAAACGTTAAGCATGTTAAAAAATTGATTTGGATATAACACTCTTGGATCGGCTAATATTCTCAAAAGAATATATAACCAGTATGCGGTTGTATATGTTAAAGACACGACAGAGTGGCTATTCAGCATAATTTATTTATTATTTATCATTATATGGTGTACAGAGACGACAACAAAATTATGTTAAACAGTCTTCACTGATAGAAATACTGACCGTAACCGACGATCAATATTACTATAGACGAGTTCGAATCGTTAAGCAGCTGTAAACACAGCAAGTGTTAGTATAATTTCTATGTATAGATATACTTGTACATAGGAACCATGCTATATAACTATGTCAGTCTGTAAACATAAAAAGGCAACAAATCCAAGGACGATTCGACAATTTCCCTTGAATAATGAGGTCGTGAACATAGATTAGGATGCTTGTTCACCTTTGAAACAAAGTCAAGATTGTGACCAAAGCAGCGCAACGCCATGAAATAAAGATAAGGGTGTTTTTTTTTTTTGGTTGGACGGACGGAAATATAGCTAATTGACGAAGGTACGTTATCCGAAATTCTGTGGCGCTAATTTAAAAAGCACTCTCAAGATTTCGGCTCCCGTCGCGATAAATTACATTAAATACCAAATTAATTAGATTTGTAAACGGACACGATGGAGGAAACCTTTTTAGCGTGAATATTAACAAAGATTCATAACTAGGTACGGTAATAGAGATTTGATGCTTTAAGGCTGGATTCAAGGCTCTTTAGTTAGTCGTCAGTATAGTCAAGTAAACTTTAAGCCTTAACCTTTCGTGAGGCAAGTTGTAAAATTTCAATGGTAATTTGTTTAAAATTTCATCATTTACGGTGAAGAAAGACTGTGGAAACCTATACATAAATTTCTGGTAAAATTTCGAGATACTTATATCAACCAATCCTCGTTTGAACAGCGTGAAACCAAAGAGATGAAACCAACCTTGCAAAGATTAATCCAGTGCAGCCTTTTTATTAATAGTAAATTTACCAGTATGCTTTATTTAATAAATAAAAATATAAATACATATAAAATTATATTTTTTTATTTATTTTTATTTCGGGGATAACTTCGTCGTTTATGAACCAATTTTGATAATTCTTTTTTTGTTGGAAAGGAGATATCCCATCCATTCATATATAAGGTAGAACCATGGTAAGGAAACCAAAATCTGATGATGGAACCCCAGAGAAATCGAGGGGAACCTTCGAAAATCGTAGTAATGACTAATGCGGTTGTTAATTTTTTTTCGTCAACTTACGTTGACGTATTACTCGTCTATGTAATTAAAGTCGTTTTTTTTTTCGTTTGCGAGCAAACACAATTATTAATAAATTGCGTTACGTATTTTTAAAACTTAACTTATTGTATATGAAACGTATATGATAACTACTAATACACTCTAAATATTTTATTTCTTCAGTGCTGACAAAACGTGGATTTTAGTACATAAAGAGAAAATAATAAAACACCTATTTCATCCCGAAGTTTATTAGAAAATTATCCACATAAAAATTGCACAATAAATATAAATTTTTATAACAAATTGAAGACGATTTACTGCCCTTTTATAGTGATCGTAAATTATAATCGACGGGGCTTAGATGCCAGCTTCCTGAGAGTCATTTTATATTGATAACAATGAGAAGCGCGCGGCTTCGCTCGATGAAGAATATCTTTATACTTATATTGATAAAATTTTATATAAATACGCTATATATTAAAGTCCGAATTATATCCCATTTTGTGCGTAAATTTTGTGACAGTCTAAATATTTAAATTTAAAAACAATATAGATAATGTTGTTTTTATGCTACTTTCGATCGAATCTATCTGCGAAAATTCATGACATTCATATCCACTATCTGATGATCATCGTCTGTTGACTAACTATAAAATGTACAACACTAATCAACACAAAAACACAATAATTCTTTAGTATACGGAATAAAGTTGTGTATCTGACATTGTGTAGGCATTTCTCTACGTAGTAATTGCTACAGCTACATAAAACGTTTTACAGCTGGGGTATTAATCACTGGGTGGGATTTACGATTAGGTATTGTAAATCTCATTCCGCGAACATTTTCCGAACTTCCCGATTTCGATATCCTACTAGTTGTCATCCGCAAATTCGGCTGTTAGAGCACAATATTTTATGAAAACATCCTGCTCAAGTTGGACAAGAAGATCTCGCTTAAAGCGAGATATGAAAGGACTGACAAATGTTCTCGTTTATTTAGTACTTAGTTACTAATCGTTAAGCAATAGCCGTGACATTGACGATCGCGGATGTGATTTGTGCTCGGATTAATATTTGTCTTGTTTTTTTTTTCACTGTGCTGTGGATAATACGTATAACCATCGGTCCCTGTTATTATAAGAGACATCTAATAGAGATTGTAACTCATGATATGGGAAAGTTTTTAGCTATACTTCAATAAAATAACATGGCAAATGAAATTACTGACCTACTCGTTCATGAATAAAAAATATTTCTCTTACCAAAGAAAAAAAATCTGCTTAATTTTTAGCATCAACTGTATGATGTTATAATTAAAAACGCAATGTTTAAAAATAAAGACAAAATCGAATGGTATTCCTGTATCCTAAACCTAAGCTTTAATAATCCTGAAGCCATCAATAAACCGCCATCGAAGCTGACCCAGTAATCCGGGAACCCATAAAATTTGACAAATGAGACATTTATTCGAAACGACGAATGATTACTAATCGAAGTTTTATTATTCCTTTGTTCAATATATTAATATTGTCTGTCGTTACAATAGAAGTTTAGAATGTATGAAATATTATAATTTTTACTAAGTATTAAAAAAATCTTGATGTTATAAACGTAAATATCACGTTCACGGACAGAACGCCTATCGACGTTGTCACTACAAAAATTAATACGACAGTACGCCTGTCGACGTCAGACTTTTTACTGGTATACGATCAGTACGCCTCACGGCGTTCTATTTTCTATAGTGACACAAGGTAGGGCATTCTGTAGTGTCACAGTAGAGAGAATTTTATCATTTTACTGTCATATCGTGACTTTAAAAAAATCACTTTGCAAAAGTATGCCTTACGCACACATGGGTGGTTTGGTCACGCACACTACGCCCGTGGACGTCGTTATTTCATACATTTCGTTGAGTAGTGTTCGGCGGGCAACGCGCGCGCGTGTTAGAACACGTTTTGGCGCGTAAAGCGATTTCTAAAAGGTAAGTAAGTGTTTATTTTACATGTTACATTAATTAATTTATAAAAATAAATAACTTATGGGTTTCTCAATTTTAGTGAACATTTATGTTTTAAACACGATTACATCATATTGAAATCGAACTAATATTTTTATAGATGTCGTCTAAAGATTCATGAATCAAGATCGAAGAGCGTCAAAAAAAGCTTCAAGCCTTGTTCGACAATGTTTCTTCGCCTGAATCTAGTCAAGACCCTTATGTTGACGATGGGACATTTGGTTCTAATCAAGATTATGAACCATCTGACGCCGAATCAACGAGTTCTGAAGAGACAATTCGTGCTTCACAAAGCAGACAGGTAGACAGGAAAAATTCGGTTTTGCGTTTTGATAACTCTTTGTCATCGATACCTAGTGATGCAGATGATAATGAAGATAACAAATCAAGTTCTCAATCCGAGGGACATCTTGAAAATATTGATAATATCCAGTCATTTGATGAGTCTGTAAATCAGATACAAAAGTCTGTTTCGTTGTTAACTGATGGGGCTAGAGACGATGCAGAGTGTCCAGCTGTATCCCAAAGTACCTCTGGTGAGCCAAATTCAATAAATCTTACCCCTAGAAGACCAGCTACTCCTGCTATAAATGAATCTTGGTCTAATACACTTATGGACATACCTAATTTTGATTTTAACAGCTCGGCATCTGGTATAACGGTGAATGTTGATAACATGGACAAAGCTATTGATTTTTTCAAATTTGTGTTTCCTAAAGAATTTATAGAATATCTAGTGCAATACACTAACAAATATGGAAATGCTCTTTGTTGCACTAATCGACCACATACCAGACACAGCCGAAAAACAGTTTACCGTGAAACCACTTGTGAAGAAATGTTGCATTTTTTGGGTCTCAGCCTTCTCAAAGGCCACATAAAATGTCCAGAGCAAAGACGTGTCTTTTCACAAGCTGATCCGCTATATTTTCATCCAATATTTAGTTACGTAATGTCAGGACGAAGATATGAGCAAATTTTGCGCTGTCTGTGTACATCGGAATTGGGTGAAAAAGGTGAAAAAAAGATTGTGAAATTTATTGACATGTTAACATTAAATTTTCGAAAACTTTATAATGCTGGTGAAGAATTGTCTCTAGATGAGTCCCTTCTTCTATTTCGTGGCCGCCTACTTTTTCGACAGTATCTAAAATCTAAAAAAGCTCGCTATGGTATTAAATTTTACGAACTTACTACACACGACGGTTATGTGCTCAATATCAGAATGTACTCGGGTAAGGAAGAAGCACAGGACTCAAATGTATCCAAAACAGAAAAACTTGTGTGTGGTCACCATCTCTTTATGGATAACTTCTATAACTCAATTAACTTGACTCAGAAATTGCTAGATTTCAAAACTCATAGCCTACACATATAGTCAAAAAGAAACTGAAAAGGGGTGAGCATGTTTGGGCGTGTAAGAATAGAGTATATGTTTCCAAGTGGAAGGACAAACGTCCAGTCCTAATGACCACAACTAAAATACACCCATCAATAGTAGAAGTAAGCAACAGATTTGGCAAGAAAAGATTTAAACCTGCTGAAGTTGAAGTGTATAATAGATTCATGTCTGGTATCGACCGTTCAGATCAGATGGTCGCATACTACTCGTGTCCTCGTAAAACAATACGATGGTATAAAAAGGTATTTTTTCACCTTCTAGATATAGCTGTGTGGAACGCGTTCTTCCTTTTTAAAAAATATAAGAAAGGAAACTCCACCGCATACAGTTACATAAAATATCGGGATGAACTAATCAAGGATATGATTGAACTTAACAAAAATTTAACGGGAAAAGGTATTTGTAGAAACACTAGAATAAATGACAGCAGGCGATTTGGACCTCCTCATTCTCATCCAGAGAATGTTTCTACAATTGAAAATACCGACAGTGGGCATTGGCCAGAACAAATGTTAGCACGTCCAGGTACATCAAAAAAAATTTCCTTTTTGAAATGCAAAGAATGCTCAAAACAAAATATAAGAAAAGAAACAAGCTACCGTTGCAAAGGCTGTCCAAATAAACCACCATTGTGCCCAGGCTGTTTCGAAAATTATCATAAAAGCTTGGGTTAATAAAAATTAAATTTTCGTTTATCACTAATAATTTTAAAGTAGAAGACTGATTATAATTTTGTTATATTAAAAATTCTGTTGATTATTTAGAAGATATATGAAAATATTTTCGTTATTTGTTATAATATAAATAAGTCTGATGACATAAGTAACTCTCTGTGATTTAACGTTAATTTCATAATAAATTTTAAACTAATTTACCGTTTTTTTTTATTTATTTATCATAGCACAACAGTACCGCCTAAAGGCGTAGTATCACAGGGCACAGTAAAATACATAGCACAATGTGACAGAACGCCTTACGACGTATACGCCTATATCTGTACTGTCACATCATATAATTTTTTACTTTTTCGAAATGACACAACGCCTCTAGGCAAAGTATGAAATTTTGTAGTGTCATAACACAATCAACCACTGAGGTGATACTGTCCGTGAACGTGATATTCATCATCATCATCATCATTTCAGCCTATCACAGTCCACTGCTGGACATAGGCCTCCACAAGTTCACGCCAAAAAATAGCGCGAACTCATGTGTTTTGCCCATAGTCACCACGCTGGGCAGGCGGGTTGGTGCCCGCAGGGCTGGCTTAGTCGCACCGAAGACGCTGCTGCCCGTCTTCGACCTGTGTATTTCAAAAGCCAGCAGTTAGATGGTTATCCTGCTATCGGTCGGCTTTATAAGTTCCAAGGTAGTAGTGGAACTGTGCTATCCCTTAGTTGCCTCTTACGACACCCTCGAGAAGAGAGGGGGTGGTTATATTATTTATTACCGTAGCCACACAGGGACGTTAATATTAAAATACAACAATAGATGAGGTACGTCTGGGGAAGTAGCTCGTCATCGTCACTTCAGCTTATCGCAGTCCACTGCTAGACATATGCCTACCCAAGTTCGCACCAAACATCCCGGATACCGCAACCCTCATCTAGCCACCACGTAGGTGGTCAGTCCAGCGGGTCGGAAGGCGCATCACGATGCGTTTGCCAACACACCGTCTCCACTCCAGATAGTCTAATCAAACACTTGTCACTTGAAAGTAGGGTTTGAACCCTTAACCTAATTCTAGTTCAACAGCCAAGTATCCAATCTATCGTACACCCGATTCTAAAATAATTGACTTTTTCCAATTTACTCGATATCAAATAACTTTTGTAAATTGAAAGAATGTTATAATTACGTTCTCGAGAAGTATTTAAACTCTTGAAAAAGTAATTTGAAAAATTCTGGAAATACTTCATCGAAGTAATTTATTTAAACTCCATTATGAAGGGGTTGAAAATCGTTATTTGATTTCTGAGTACAATGAAACAATACTCCGTTATTTTTTTTATTAGAAATACTTTTAATTTATTATTAAAGAGAACGAAAAAGATATTAAAATCTCTTTCGAATTTCAACCGACATCGAAAAAGGAGGAGGTTTTCAATTTAAATTAGTGTGATCATGCGTGTAATCTTCATATTTTGTATTGCCTTATAAAATTTTTGTGGATGTAATGATTTTAATGATCCTCTTTTCAGTCGAAAGCCGATCCTTGCTATATAGTCCGATTCAACTTTAAACGAGATCGGACGAGTAGTTTCTGAACTCTAACAATAAACTATTCTGGTCTAAATATAACAATGCATAGATGCAGTAGTTACAGCAACTAGCTGGAGTAGAACAGATTGAAGATAATATAAAAACATATAACAACCATTTCTATATATATAATAAACGATAATTTACATTGATCATCAAACCCGCGATGCCTGTCTCGAGCTAGTGGAATTTCTGTGTAAATAACTTTTTCATAACACCTCCATCAATCATTTTAAGACGGTAAAACTTTTTCGCATAGAGATAACATTTTAACAAGGTACATACTGCAGTGAGGGATCGAATCGAAACAAAGAACTAATAAGTTTGTATTTCAACAAAGTATGAAATAGCAATAACAAAAATTCCTATTAATGATAAATATGTCTTGTAACAATTTAGAATGAAGAATAAGAATTTAGCTAATATCATAACAAAAATATCCCAAGTCACCTTTCTATATGTGACGCCTCTGTTGAACATACATCTATTATTTTTATTAAACTATATTCTATACATATAAATATATGTTGTAGTAAAATAAACATTATAATTAAAGTATTTATTTTAAATAATCATTGTAACGCTTAAATGTAGCTAATAACATATCGTGTTAAACAGTTGAAACCAAAAAAAAGGCTTAATACGAAATTGGTATATTGGTACACACATCGACATCATCGTCATCATCATTTCAGCCTAATACAGTCCACTGCTGGACATAGGCCTCCATAAGTTCGCGCCAAAGATGGCGTGAACTCATGTGTTTTGCCCATAGTCACCACGCTGAGCAGATGGGTTGCCAACCGCAGGGCTGGCTTTGTCGCACCGAAGACGCTGCTGCGGGCAGCAGAAGACGAGTCTTTGGCCTGTGTATTTGAAAGCCAGCTGTTGGATGGTTATCTCGATATCGGTCGGCTTTTTAAGTTCCAAGTGGTAGTGGAGCTGAGTTATCCCTTAGTCGCCTCTTACGACACCCACAGGAAGAGAGGGGTGGCTATATTCTTACTGCCGTAACCACATAGCTGTACACACATAATAATATAAATATTCTTTACTGTACACTATTAAAAGATACGAACAAAAATATTGCTATTGGATACAAAGGCGGTCTTATCGCTAAGATGGCGATTTCTTCGCAACCATACAATCTTTGTATATAGGACAGGGCCGAAAAGCGGTACTTAATATACCTAGTTAATAAGCCGCATCCTCCATAATTTTAAAAAATACCAGACTTTGCCCGAGTAAAACAGTAGAAAATAGCTATCGTCTTTTAATTACTCTCTCGTCTTTGCAAAAAACTCGTTTAGCTAAAAAATTCCTCACGTCCGCCAGACATGAAAAAAAAACACCCTATGTCGTCTGTTTGCGTTTATAAAATATTCTAAATTAAAATTTTGTCTTACACAAAGCCACTCTTTATTACTGAAGGGATTATATCATACATATTTTTTTTTTATGATTTTTACAATTACGTTAAAAATGTTTGGTTCGAAATTTAAAAAATGTCAATTTAACTAGTTACCAACTTTGACTACAGATCTTAATTATATTGATCAAAACTAAATGTATGATTTTTTTGGTATAGGAATAAAATGCTGAAGAATAAATAAATGTAGATTTCATATTCGATAGCCCTCAGTAAGATGCTTACCTTATATTCTGAGGCAGCGCACAGCGGAAAATTTCATCAATCAAGCTTGAGATACACATATTTAATACGAATTTTTTTTGATCCGAATATGTATCAAAATCGCGTTAATTTTAGTTAAACTATCGTCATTTGTAAAACGTTTTTTCAAGTCTCTTAAATTATTAGAATGTTAGTCCCACACAATACAACTGATACAAAGCAGGAAATAACATATCCTGCTTAAAATATGGAGCAGCCCGACTGGGGTACCTCGACCTTACAGAAGATCACAGCTAAATAATACTGCTTTCAAGCAGTGTAGTATTTCCACTGGTGAGTAAGGTGACAAGGGCTCCTGGAGGGTATCGAGGATAGGGTCGGCAACGCGCTTGTGATGCTTCTGGTATTGCAGACGTCTATAACCTACGGTAATCGCATACCATCAGGTGAGCCGTACGCTTGTTTGCCGACCTGGTTACATATATTCACAATTATATATATAAGTCCAGACAGCAATAAATATATTTATTGAAATATATTGTATGACTTAAAAAAAATTATCAGTTCATCAGATACTGCAATAAAGAATCGTCAAATCAAAAACATTTAAAACCGTTAAAATACACTAACATACAAATCTTATACGTATTCTTACATTCACGCGACAAAATATATAATAAAATAAGCAAAGAAAAAATACATAAATAATATATGTATATATATGTACAAGAAAATGCAAATACCTCGGAAAAATCGCGACACATTGATAAGTGAAAATATTTTTCAAACGCGAAAAAAAAACCCTCATATTTGTGATCTTTGTGATTGTACAATGGTTCCGTATCTTTCTGGTGTAAGGCCTTTGTGAATTTGTCTGATACTCGTATATTTCGAAGCTCATGCATTTTAAAGTACACTCATGTGGAACCTTGTTCGAGAATGTCGACGTTTTCACTTGTTTTCTTTTTAAAGATTCTAAAACTGAAAGGTAACAACGTAAAGTTGTTAGTAAGACTTAGACGTCCATAATTATCTTTGCAAATCAGGATCATAGTAAGTATAACATTTTTTAAAGAGTTCATAGTGACCGTGTAAGTTTGTCAAACTTATATCTATACTAGTATTATTTAGTTGAAGAGTTTGTTTAGTTGTTCATTTAAGCACGCTAATCTCAGGAACCAATGGTTTGAATTAAAAAAAAAATTTGATTTGGTCTCTTTACCTAGGAAGTCTATATATATATATATAGGTTATAAAATATTTTACCACAGTTTTTCTCAAATAAGGCGGGTTTTGAAACCGCGGGGTGCAGCTAGACAAGCAATTAGAAGAATTTTAAAATTTCCAACTACTTTCATATTAATATGATCACATGGAACATAATTAAAAAAAAATCACTACGTAGTGCTGCAACTTCCTTGGCTCGATCTTAACGTAATTATTTACGTGGTAGTGGAGAAGGTAGCAAGTGATACCCATAGGTAGAGGATAACCAGAGAAAGGAGAGGAATACCGATAGGAGGGATACTCGTATACCTTAAATATATTAAAAAATCAATTATTCTAGTTGAGTGATTAATATGACTTCCGCAGTCATATTCCATACAACGTTTGTTTACTATAAAGGCAAATAAAATAGTACATATCTTATTCCCACATTGAAAAAGAAGCTCAAACACTAAGTCTGTCACCTTTTTGGCGGTTTTGATAAGATTAATTTTAGTTAATCAGAATGGAACCGATAAAAAAGTTGATATTAGTATAAAGGTGTTTTTTTTATGTCACTAGGTTGGCAAACAAGCGTTCGGCTCGCCTAATGGTAAGAGATTACCGTAGCTTATAGACGCCTGCAACACCAGAAGCATCGCAAGCGCGTTGCCGACCCAATCCCCAATCCCCCCCCCCCCAGGAGCTCTGGCCACCTTACTCACCAACAGGAATACAATACTGCTTGAAAACAGTATTATTTAGCTGTGATCTTCTTTCTGTAAGGTCGAGGTACTATCCCAGTCGGGCTGCTCCAGATCTTGAGCAGGAAATTCCTGCTGTGCCCTACCTCAGTTAAATTAATTAAAGTTTACAGTTTTTTCACACGTATAAAAGTTTGGTAATTTTGTTAACCGACTTCTAAAATAAGAGGAGGTTCTCAATTCGATTGTATTTTTTTATGTATCAGAACTTTTGACTGGATGGACTCGATCGTGGTGGTTCGATGATTTGTTCTAACCAGAAGGTAGTGTGGTACCGTTTAAATTTAATTGAGTTGTAACAAGTACTTTCTGACATTTTTGAATATCATATCAAAAATTGACCGCTCCAGCGGGGTTCGAACCCGCGTCTCCGACTGACCGTGTCGTGTCGTGTCGTTTTTGAGTTATATCTAATAATGCGTATTGACTTGACAATTTTTGTCATCGATCTACGTTGTATTATACCGCATAACTTTTCAATGGGTGTACCAATTTTAATGACTCTTAGGTTAGACGAAAACTGATGTTTGTACTGTGGTCCTAATTTAGTTTTTAATAACGCGTATTCGCTTGACCTTTTTTTCTTCTACATACGTTGTACTACTTATCAACACAATTATTACACGTAGTATTCAATGACGACATTATTAAAATAATATTTAAATATTTTATACTTATCAAGAGATTTTGTGTTTTTTTTTTTTATTTAATAAAAATCTGCCCATTAATTTCGAGGAGAAACGTCCACAGTACGCAGTTGTTTGTCACCCCTTTTCACGCAGTCGTAATTATGGTGGGCATATAATCATAAAGCGGAACTCGGAACTAGCCTTTGAACGCCATGGATTCACACACTCATCATAGAATGGAGAATTATACATGGGGGCACAAATAATTATGGGGTGACAAAGGACACGTCAAAACCATAAGTTATTAAAGGCCGAGCAACGAGGACAGTTGTTTTTAAGCATAGCGTTGACATTATTTCAAAATAATGGAACGTATTTTGAATATTCTTATTAAATTAAATTTTCAATTGTAGTTATAATGTACTAAATTATCAAAATTATATGTGTTGCTTAGAACGCGCTAACTACTAACTAAAAAAAAATATTTTTGAAAGAAGATTCTAGTCTAATAAATATCATACAATGACTCAATATTAGAGGGTACACTAAAATCCGAAATTCCAATGTAAAACAAGTGCAGAAATTTTCAACAAAAGCTAATATTGCGTAACAGTTAAACTGACAAGGTCATAAATAACAGTTAGCGGAGCCTTATAAAGTTAAGTAAATATGGTTTACCCTTAAAATTAACACACATTAAAAAAAATTGTCTATAAAGTTGGTTTACGGACGATAATTTAACGTGGCAACGCCATAACAAAACATCTCCTCGGTCGCATAGGCCAATCGAGTGGAAGAGAGATAGATGCGGCGCAAGCGTACAATGAGCGTAACGGGACAAAGACCACAACGGGCATTGAGTCATCCTTTTTCGTGCATGAAGCAGGCATTCATTTATTTATTTATTTATTTATTTATCGATTTATTAGATGTTGTCACGTCAAAGATACACTTACAATTTAACAGAAACTGAAAGCTTACGCTACGTATGGCTACGCAACACCGTAGCGTGTTACGATTTGCTACGTACTTAGCTACGAATCTCGTGTTACAACATTAGCTGCAACATAAAATTATAATATTATAAGCAAGTTTTTATAAGATATCTATAAAAATAAAACTGGATAGAACTAATGTGTGGGTAACACAAAAATAAAATCATACAAATTAAAAATAGCATGGTATCGTCTCCTGTCAAAGATTTTCATTGTAATATGAAACTTTGAATAGTTACGGGTTTCTGTAAAGAACTCACTATAGACGGCGCCACTGACGCTTAGACCGAATATAAGATCATCATATCAAAAGTTTCGATCTAGCGGGTACATCGTTCTATAGCTTAGTTGGCTAGAGCACCGACACGGTCAGTCAGAGATGCAGGTTCGATCCCTGCTGGAACGGTCGATTTTTGATATGATATTTAAAAAATGTTTAGAATTTCCTAATGTGTGTGGTAATATTCCTAGGTGTGGTGTTTAACACAAAAATAATATCGTACAAATGAAAACTGAATAGCCTAAGCTAGACACTAAAGTTAAGCTTGAGTTGGTAACCTTGAGATTTTACGATCAAATTCAGAAATTTTTAAGCCTAGCAGAAATCAGTCAAATAGAAATAGTTATGTATGCCAGTTTACGTTAATAGACCACCATAAAAAGAAAAATACACATTGAGATATTGAAATACAAAAATACCGTCAGCGTCAGAGCACGTACTAGCTTTACTGTATTTTATGTATATACTCGTATGTATTATTCTAGTTTTCAAACATCTTGTATATTCTTTGACTTTTAAAATTTAAAATTCATTTTGCAAAAACTGCTGGCGCTATTTGATATGTTTTTATATCTACCCTAAACATAGTATATAGTATTAGTACGTAATTTAAGCGAATACCTCTCGCTTGTAACCACCCTATATATTCTCTAATTTTTAGAAACGGGGTCATCTGATGCGTCATGTACCGACGTGACTCACATCATTAATCACTATACCATCACTAACTACGAAGGAAATTAATATCAAATTATGCTAATGTCGTCGTTGACGATAAAAGTTAAAAGATAATCTTTTATGAATTTATGAACTAGATCTATC
The DNA here is from genome assembly GCF_905220565.1 of Melitaea cinxia. Taxonomy (NCBI): domain Eukaryota; kingdom Metazoa; phylum Arthropoda; class Insecta; order Lepidoptera; family Nymphalidae; genus Melitaea; species Melitaea cinxia. The sequence continues at coordinate 1,894,007 of NC_059409.1, read as the reverse complement.
GCGCAGTTTTGTCCTTGTTAAGTTTTGAAAGCCGAGCCGTATTATTTTCAAATTTTGCGATTAGGTTCGTCATCTGAAGGCAATTTTGACTTTGGAAGGCATTTATTTTCCATAATTAACGCCTGACTAATTTTAGCAATAGTAAATCAATAGATTGATATAAAAATTTCAACCGTTTGCTAAGTGATTATAATTAAGACTTATAAATAAGTATATTTAGATGGTTATATATTTAGTTTAAAGATGTAGAGATGTATGTGTATGCGCGTAGGTGTGTGCGTTTGTGTGCACGCGGGTCAGCAAGTAGCTTTCGTCTTTCATAATAATCTTCTTATCTCCTTGCAATAAAGATCGAGTTCTCGCTATATATGACACAAACCTTTCAAATATTTACATCTATAGTATAAAAATGAACTTTAAACATGAAACATAGAGTTGATATTCGTTTGAAAATAGAATCTTTGAAATCTGATGTCCAATCGGTCTGCCTGAGGGTATCGCGATATTGCTCCGAATGTTTTTTACCCGCGGCCTTTGTACCGTACGTTGGACTGAAAATCAATATCATTTCACTCAAAACTCGCCTCTAGATGGTTCAGATAAGGACGACAATGGCATGTGAGGGTTGTCAACTGTAGTGTACTATTTGAAATCTATTTGGTTTCGGAAAGTTGGATGGATTTTTGGATTGAAGCACGGTTTACACATGTCATACGATCCAAATCAGTCGCGTCTCATTTCATCAGTGCACCGTGTTTTTTTTTCTTTTTTTAAATACGATGTGATGGAAAATTCATGTGCAGTTTCTTTTAACCTTCGAAAAAACGGAGGAGGTCTTAAGTCTACGCCTATTTTTATGTATGATCACGTATAGCTTTTTGCAGAGTAGTCAGATTTTGATCATTCATTTTTTATTGGATAGGAATAACTCTAAGTTGGTCCCATATAAATTTGGAAAAAAAATCCAACCCTAAAGGCGGGAAAATAGTAAAAATTTATTGTTCATTCGCAGATTTTAATACTGAATTGTGTATTTTTGAGAACCAGACCTCGCGGCAGATCGTTTGGGAGATGGACGGACCAAGTAAAGGCTGCAGTGGACGTTCCATTGCATGTGTGCTCCCGAAAAGCAGCTGTCAGGAAAGAATGGAGACGGATCGTCAAGCGTGTGACTGGGAAGTGATGAACACGACCGCTCTGAAAAGAGTGTAACGAAAGAGACGAAGATGTGTATTTTTTACTCATTATTAGATTCTTCTAAATATATGTTTCTCTTCGAGCAGCATTATTTATAGGCCTACCCATGTTGATACCAATATGGGTATGCTTTTAAAGCCAGTTTTTAATCATTTATATTATAAAATATATAATAATTAAATTAGGATTATATAACAGTTAATAACCCATGAATTCGCGCCACAATGTCTGGCGCAAACTTGGGGAGGCCTATGTCCAGCAGTGGACTGCGATAGGCTGAAGTTAGTGAACAGTTAATAGCTAAAGTAAGGTAAATGTAATCAACATTTAAGGATGTAGTAATTAGTAGATTAAAGTGATTAAAGATTATAAAATAAAAACTTTTTAACAAAAAAAAAAATAAAAAAAATTAACCATCAAAAAAACTGAAAAGCAAAAAGTAATAAACTTTTTTTATTTAACCTTTTCAATAAATTCAATAAATTGTTTTTAATTAAATAAATAAAATGAAAATGAAAAAATTGAACCAAAACTTTTAAACGAGAAAACTGCCATCAATAAAAGTAATAAATAAATCTTTTTTTTTTTCAATCTAAAAGAGAAAATTTTAAATAACTCTTTCTGGACACGATAAAAGAGTTCAGATATTATCTCAAATATTTTTATAAGATAATTTCATGAAATAAAGCCTTAAGGAAAAAATGAAGAGAAAAGAAAAAAAACAAATTTAAAGGCGAACGAAAGTATTATAAGGGAAAAGTTATCCCATCAAAGAGTTATGGTATCTACAGGGCGAAAAGGGTTTTATTTAAGTTTAAGGGTTTCGGCAACACAATAAACAATGTTATTGAACCTTCGCCTGTACAAATTGCTTTTTGTACAAGGCTTCGCCTCTAGCACTCGTTGTAATCTAAAATGTTCTAAGTAAAATACGCTAGGTTATATAGGTTTAGTCATCTCGTCGGCGTTGTGCGCGTTAGATTTGTAAGGTTGTAACTATGTGTGCGTGTCAAATGATATAGCTGATATATTCTTCTTATATATAAAATTCTCGTGTCACAATGTTAGTTAACATGCTCCTCTGAAACGGCTGGGCCGATTTTTATGAAATTTTGTGTGTATATCGGGTAGATCTGAGAATCGGCAAACATCTATTTTTTTATACCCCTAAGTTATATATAATAGGGGGGGGGGTTTAAGTAGGTTATTAACATATATGGTAAAACCATGTTTGCGGGGTCAGCTAATTATTATATAAACAAATATCTTCTAACATACACACATGGTCGTCCGTTTCTATAATAGGCAACGTACTGCTTGTGTTATAGGTAACAGCCGACTGGTATAGCTAAATATTTCATTTGATAAATATATAAATACAAATTTTACATCTAGACTCGGTTAGGAATCGAACCAACAACTCACGGAACAGAAAGCATAGCCATTACAAACTGCACCAACCGGCTAGCCTGATATTTTTATATATGTATTAATTATCTCATATATCTATTTATTGAACAATCAAATTTCAAATAATACAAGTATTTTTTAGTCAAAATAAAAGCAATGTTTTAGACAAAGAAGCATTAGTAAATTACATTACAGACATTTAGAAACATATATATTTGACAGATATTTCTAAATATATAGCTTAGTCATTACACATATACCTACATACTGCATCTTTACTAATATCATAAACCTGAAAAGTTTGTATGTTTAAACGTGTTAATTTTAGGAACTAATGGTTCAAATTAAAAAAAAAACTGTTGGATAGTCCATTTACCGGGGAAGGTAATAGACTATATTATACTTCAGTACGTTTCTTTTATCTCAAATTAACACCTGTAAAATCGCGGGGCACATCTAGTATTAATATATGTTGTCTAATACCTTCCTTACAATGTTTTTCATTACTGTCTGGCGTAAGCTTAATTTAAACATTCACGAAAACCACATAATGTAATTTATCGAATTGAATACGAAAACTGATTCAGTATTAAAACGCGTATATTTCACTGTAATAACGTTTTGGGTATTAAATGTTTTTTTTTTTTCAAATAAAATTTTCAGAGTATTTTTGCATGTGAGTAGAAACGCGAGTGTGTGTGTGCGTGCGTTTATGTGGTGTGTGTGCGTTTGTTTGTGTGTTGTGTGCGTATGTTCGTTGGTGCGTGAGGGCGCGCGCGCGCGTGCCTTTTTGTGTGTGTTTGTGTGTGTGTGTGTGTGTGCAAAGATACAAGATCTAAACGTCTTTTTCGGCTGGGCAGCGGCATTTTCTTCGAATTTAAGATGGGCTGAAGCTTTTATTATAAAAATGATTTTGTATTTCTATTTATCTCCTTGTGTATTATCAGATTAAAGACACTTATGGTAATTTTCAGTGTTTTAGTATTAAGTAAATAAGTTATATGAATTATCGTTTATCGTCATCATTTCGATGGCAAGGTCGAGGAACAATGACTGAAGTTCACTATTCACAACAACGACAGACAAAGATGATCGAGGGTTGGAGGGTTATAGAGATTGTATTAATCTTGACCCTTGTAGCCTTGACATTGGAAGGGGAAAGGCAATTATTGAGACTGGGAAGGAGACAATGTAAGGGCTGAGAATTGCTTTTTAAATTCAAACTTTCGTTGGATTAGTTATCTATACTACTATTATAAAGCTAATAAGTCTGTTTGTTTATTTAAATGCTTTATTTTCAGAAGCTATCGATTAGAATTGAAAAAATATTTTTTTAATGGTTACCCCGTTTGCCGAAGTATGCTATAGGATATTTTTTTTTCAATTTAAAACGGGTGAAACCGCTGCTAGTTGAATGAATAAATCTATTTTGGTAATTACGAATGGTAGTTAATAAACTTTTAGAAAATGAAATTCCCACCTGCCGCACTGTACTCAAATGTGCATTTTTATACAACCGTTAAGCCATCAGTTGCAATGTCACTTCTGTGATAAACGCCGTTCTGTATTCAGTATTTTGTTATCAGAAGCAATGTGAATGAACGTTTTAAACAAATTGAAATTGAAGTTCGTTCATAGGAAAAGCGATTTACTTTTCGATTGAAATAAAAATTTAAACGAACGGATCGGCTTTAAAACATGACGAAATATTATTTTTACTGTTTTGTAATAATATTGGGCAGGGATTACTTTAGCAAAACATAATTGGAAAAAAATCTCAAATATCTATAAATATACGGATAATTAAATAATCCCTAATCCCTAATAGATAATATTTAATAATATTTTGCGGTGTGGTTACGGCATTAAAGAATGTAGCCACCCCCTCTCATCCCGTGGGTGTCGTAAGGGGCGACAAGGGATACCACAGTTCCACCACCACCTTGGAACTTAAAATGCCGACCGATGGCGGGATAACCGTCCAACTGCTGGCTTTGAAATACACAGGCCGAAGATGGGCAGCAACGTCTTCGGTACGACAAAGCCAGCCCTGCGGTCACCAACCCGTCTGCACAGCGTGGTGATGACTATGGGCAAAACACATGAGATCACGCCATTTTTGGCGCGAACTTGTGAAGGCCTATGTCCAGCAGTGGACTGCAATAGGCCAAAATGGTGATGATGATGAATAATATTTTCCACTATGACATGATTTTTTATGACATTATTTTTAACAACTACTAAACCTTTCCTTTTGTTAAATACAGATAAAACAGCTTCACTTATATGAGCTGTACAGTCTGTATTTGTTACATATTATAAAGTCATATAAAATAACATATCCATCAAATAGTAATAATTATGTTTGTTGGTAAACAGAAAAAACCCGACTTCAATTACATCGACAAGTAATACAACATACTTATGTAGATGAAAAATTAGTCACGTAAATACGGGTTATCTAAGATTATTTCAAAATTAGTCGTCAGGTCTCGATTAAATTTAAATGGAAATACAAGACAAGTATCAGCTTTTGATAAAAACAAGAATCATCAAAATTGGTCCATTCGGTGAAAAGTTTGAGGTAACATATATAAAACTACTACTACTAGCTGACCTGGAAAACGTTGTATTACCGCTAAACGCTTTTAAAAAATAGGGGTTTATGGTAGAAGGGTAACAATTTAGGGTATGTATTTTTAATACCAAATCATAATAAAATAAAATAAAAAATTTATCTAAAAAAAATTAGGGGTGGACTACCCTTAACATTTAGGGGGTAAAAAATAGATGTTGTTCGATTCTCAGACCTACCCAATATGCATACAAAATTTCATGATAATCGGTCAAGCCGTTTCGGGGAGTTTAACTACAAAAACCGCGACACGAGAATTATATATAGGTATTTAGATACAGTCGAATTGAGAGCCTCATCGTTTTTTAACCGACTTCCAAAAAAGGAGGAGGTTCTCAATTCGATTGTATTTTTTTTATGTATGTTACATCAGAACTTTTGACCGTGTGGACCGATTTCGACAATTTTTTTTTAATCGAAAGGTGGTGTGTGTCAATTGGTCCCATTTAAATTTATTTGAGATCTAACAACTACTTTTCGAGTTATATCTAATAATGCGTTTTTACTTGACACTTTTTTCGTCGACCTACGTTGTATTATACCGCATAACTTTCTACTGGATGTACCGATTTTGATAATTCTTTTTTTGTTAGAAAGGAGATATCCCTAGTTTAGTACCACGATAAGGAAACCAGGATCTGATGATGGAATCCTAGAGAAATCCAGGGAAACTCTTGAAAATCCGTAATAACTTTTAACTGGGTGTACCGATTTTGATAATTCTTTTTTTGTTGGAAAGAAGATATCCCTAGTTTAGTACCATGACAAGGAAACTAGGATCTGATGATGGGATCCCAGAGAAATCGAGGGAATTTCTTGAAAATCCGCAATAACTTTTTACTGGGTGTACCGATTTTAATAATTTTTAATTTAATCGAAAGCTGATGTTTGTCATGTGGTCACATATAAATTTTAAAGAGATCTGATAACTACTTTTTGAGTAATGTTTGATGACGCGTAGTTACTTGACTATTTTTACGTCGACCTACGTTGTATTACTCGTCCATGTAATTGAAGTTGGTTTTTTTTTCGTTTGCGAGCAAACACAATTATTAAAAGTCGGTTGTAAATTTAAAAAAATACACATACATGCATTTCATACTGTATCAACTCTCGGTAAGTAAGCATATGAACAAAAGTTACAAAAAAAAAACTCAGTAAAGATGTGACGAAAGTAAGAAGCCGATGTGACAGACAGTATGATTAAGTGACAGTCAAAATCACTGAGTACTGAATCGAAATTTCAAACAAAAGCTCTTTGCATAATGAGCGCTAGCGCGGAAGAAGATATTTTGACATTCATCCCCTTAGGGAGTGAAATGAGGGATCAAAGTTCGAATGAAAAAAAAAGTTTTTTTTATTTGTTTGAAATTATATTTTTTTACTACAAACATTGTGTCGCTGTTATGTTAAAATGCATATTGCTAACACTAAAAATAATATTTAGAGAATTTTATGAGAATACTAGTTGACTCGGCAAACGTTATCTTGCCGCTAAACGCTATTTAAAAATAGGGGTTGGTGGTAGAAGGGTGAAAATTTAGGGTTGTATGTATTTTTCAACTCCAAATCATAATAAAATAAAAAATTAATAATTAATCTAAAAATTAAAAAAAAAAACGTTTTTTTTTTTTTAGGGGAATGAAAAATAGATGTTGTTCGATTTTCAGACCTACCCAATATGCACACAAAATTTCATAACAATCGGTCAAGCGTTTCGGAGGAGTTTAACTACAAACACCGCGACACGAGAATTTTATATACTATAAGATTTATTCAACATGACCAGTACCAAATCAATAAACTTTGCTTTCAATATAATTTTGTATATTATCATTACATAGTATAAAATAAAGTCGTTCCCGCTGTCTGTATGCTTAGAAAACTACGCAACGGATTTTGATGCGATTTTCTTTAGTACGTAGTATTCTAGAGGAAGGTTTATTTGTATAATACATGCATAATATATTCGTAGTAGAGAAACACTGATAGTTTTTACAACCTTGTGAAGCCGGGGGTCGCTAGTTTTGTATATGCAATAGAGATATTTAATACTATTATTCGAAAACTTGATCATTGGCAGGTTTTAAGACGCTGATCAGTTAGAATCTGCTCTTCGTATCAGTCAAACTCATTAATAAAATCGCTTTGAAAATCTCATCCGTAGAAAAAACATTATTTTAAATATCATTTTCAATAACGGTAAACAATATAACTTTATAAACTAATAAAATTCGAATTTAGTTATTTTTTCACTAATCCCTTTAATTTTTACTTTTTATCTCATTTTTATTTTTTTATTTATCTAAGTATTCACTATATGTAAGGCGAATTCCACTATATAACAAATTACAACAATATCAATTCTTATTGCACCAGTATTTTTACCTGCACGCTCACGTAATACACACATATGAAGTTCATTCGTCCTAACAGATCCCAAGGGGGTAACTTTCCCCCTAAATAATTACCCTACAGTTGCGTAATAAATATTACTTAAAGATTCCCACTTCGGAAGTTTAATGTCTTCGTTACGATTGCAATTTTCACGATTTATACGAGTATACAATTCTGCTTAAATGTAAAATGCGAAATTATGTTTACGGGTTAAATATGTAAAAACGATTATTTATTGTTTGTATTACATTTCCATCTTTATTATTATATTTAAGTAATAAATTACTTGTAAATCTTATTTATTTATAAATGATGACAAAATCAAATCAAAAACTAAAATAGTTTTATTCTAATAGGCTTCCTTCGAAACTTTATACTTCGAATTGTCATCTTAAAAAGTAAAATTTTAATTACCGTTAAAAGTAAAGCTACCACCGATTTGGGATGTATATTTTACAGAAAAGAATCGGCAAGAAACTCCGTAATTACGCTTAAAGAAGCTGTGTTTCAATATCTATAAATTGATATCTTGCATGAAATACAGCGTCACTAAATCCAAACATCTTTATCAATTATATAATCCGTTACCGCAATTGAATCTTTGAATATTACCAATTTAATACTATTTAACGAGCAATTCTTAGATATATATATATATATATATATATATATATATATATATATATATAACCTTAATCTCGGAAACGGCTCCAACGGTCCAATAAGTTGGAAAATATTATTCATATTTTATCAATATGTAATTCGTATTTAATTATGATTTCCAAAAAACACGATTTACTAAAAAATACCGAGCTAAGCTCGGTCACCTAAGTACTATTTAATTAACTAAAGCAGATTATGTTACATATCAGACTTCCTAAATAGCAATTAAACATGGTATATGCTGTATAGAAGTTAAATCGTATTTAGTTCAATATAAACGAATGTCAAATTCCTAATCTGACATACTGAAATTTAACAGCGGATAAAGCCGTGAGCAATTTGATGCGAGCAGAATGAAAAACAACAACGGACTCTTCTGTTGTTGTTTTTTACTTCGCTAATATAATAAAATATTGACCGACCCAAGAACATCAATCAACTAAGCGGTACACGAACACCCGGCGATGTAAAAAGGTGCGTTCATTTCCGATAAAATGTACAGATAGACATATGAAATAAGTTATTTGTCTAAATTAACTTACTATTTATTTATGAAAATAACCACTTATAGCTAAATATTGTTTTACTTTCCTGATCATTGATAACATAATTATTATGCATGTAACATCTCTAACGTCTGTCAAGTATCTCTTTTAACTTACAAATTAACTGAAAATTGTGATCTCGACCACACCAATCAATCTCCGTCGTGTATTTCCAATCCTACTTGACATTGCCGAAACTATCTGTGCTTTTTACTCTAGGACCTTTACTAAAGAAAATATTCATAACAAAAACTCATTTTAATCCCATAACAAGCACAAATTGAAAAGTCAAATTAAAAAAAAGGCATGAATGCAAACCTCAAAATATCCAATAAGCCCTATTCGAATTAACTTAATGGCGTATTCCCTCACAAAAACACCGCCCGAGGACTAGGATTTTCATAACATTTGCATAATCTTGTGACCTAGCCCTAATCAAAGGGCCCTTGTGTATTCTGCTTTCATTATTTGCTCTGCGGACAACCACAAATATCTCATCCGTTGTATAGTTAAACATAATCATAACTTAGGGCTGTCGCGCATTCTGTTTCATGAATATAATATAATTTTTATTTTATCTCTAAAAAATATATCAATAATAATAATACAAAAACCGCCGTTGATGCTTCTTCTTCTTCTTTAAGGATAATGGCTTTCAATAGTATCAAATGAGCACATATAATTTCGAAAATGTCACGTAGAATGAAAAATACACGAAGGAGATTGATCAGTGCGGTCGAGGTTACAAAGGCCGTTGATGCTATATTTAAAGAAGTAACTAACATAAACTGGGATGGTAAAAGTGACTATTTCAAAAAAATAAAACGGCGTACCATCTTAATATAAAAAATGACATGGACATTTTTAAATTAAAATCAAAATAAATAATAAACCTATGACAATTCAGATACAGTACCTCTTTTCATTTCAATCAAACATGTACCTAACAATTTTTTTACTAAGTACAAAAAAAATCTTATACGTCGTAAGAAAGTAAATATACGGCGTATTATATTAAAAACGTCGAGTAAGTTCGAAACGAGGGCGACCTCGTTACTATAACCTATTTTAAACAATTTGCTGATCAGACCATATCCAACCAAGTTGATCTAGATCGATAAGACTAGCTCATGTTATTATCGTGAAAATCTGATTATAATCGTAAGCCTTTGAGGGGTTCATTAGTTGCAATCTACGGAACTAAGGAGACCATTCATGATAAGACAATCATGTGCCAAAAATATAATTGCAATTTTATTATTGGACATAAAAAACAAGAAAGTAAAAAATATCGAAAATGCGTCAGAAATAATATACATTTCATAAGCAGTGCAATAATGGCCGTTAGAAAAAAAGGAAAGTAAACAAGGACCTGTCCAAGGTCCTGTATACTACTATCACATTCTAATCACAAATTCCTATCATAAGTTTAACTTTTTTCTCTTTAGACAACACATTTACCCAAATTAATTACGTATTATTCAACTGTACGAAGACTGGGAAAAAAATTGAATTGAATGTTTTATATGCAAATTATTCAATTAGTAGACTATCAAAACTGTAAATACGCTTACGCGCTTCAGCCTGTAATATCCCACTGTTAGGTATAGGCCTCTTTCCCCATGTAGAAGAAAGGATCAGAGCTTAATCTACCACGCTGCTCCAATGCGGGTTGGCAGATATATTCCCTTCGTAACGATCGCTATCAGGTGTACATGATTACAAACGGCACCGACGGCTTAAAGATCACGGCAAATATCTGTATGGCCAGTACAATTGTCATGTGTGGGGATCGAACCTGCAACAGCCAGCGCAACAGCCACAAACCAATGCTGTGACCATTGCGCCAACGCATCGTCACCTGTGTGAATGGCTCAAACTTTGAATACAAACTCCCAATATTAACCATATTTGTACAAGAAAGCATTTTTTTATACCTGATATAAAAAAAAGAAGTTATCAAAGTTAGTTTTAAAACGGATTTATGACTAAATTACGATTTTTGTAGACGAAATTAGGTCATTTTGTAGATAATTCTGAACTATCAATTCTAATTATCGAGAAAATGGGTGTGAATGGCATATCTCGCCGTGTTCCCTTAAGTGATGCTTGTTAAATTGTTATATACTGTTCGTGTAATGTTGGTAGCAGACGATCTAATCACGGTAGCCGGAATTACGGATTTCAACCAACACATTTTGAAAATACTTTTTTTGCCACATATCGCCTTTTTTAACGCTAACCATTAAGAAAAATATCTTATAAAAATTTAAAATCAAATATTTTTCTAAAAAAATGTATCAGCTCTAATAATTGTGTTTTCTGGAAAACGGAAAAAACCGACTTCAATTATATCGACAAGTAATACAACGTGGGTAGACGAAAAAATAGTCAAGTAAATACGCATTATCAAAGATTACTCCAAAAATTTTAATCAGATCTCGATGAAATTTAAATATAGCATGACTACATGATAAACATCGGCTTTCGATTACTTTAAAATCATCAAAATTGCTACTCCCAGTAAAAAGTTATGCGAATTTTCGAGGGTTCCCCTCGATTTCTCTGGGATCTCATCATCAGATCCTGGTTCCCTTGTCATGGTACCACACTTAGGATATATATATATACACACGGTCGAATTGAGTAACCGGTCCGGTAAGTCGGTTAAAAAATTAAAAAATAATTCATAAAAATTGTTAATTTAAAAGAATTTAAAAATAGGATTGAATGATGAATTTTTTAAATTATCATGTATATTAACTTATAATACAATCAACTGTAATAAATAATGAAGTCAAATGGAAACCAATTAAATGATTTTGCCATGGTAATTTTTTTTTAATCATTTATCTATGACGCTACGCTATGTAATGAGTCTTATCCACAGATAACTTCAATCGAGCGCTACTATGACAGTTAATAAAATTTTTGTTAAGTGTAATTCGAGACATTTTTTTTTTGTCACGTACATTTGTCAATAGTTTCAATAGAACCATTAAAAGTTCTATTGCAAATGTCAATCATGTATCATTTTCAATCACAGTTAATTGTATCAAAGTCACACACAGCATACACACATAAAATCGATACAAATTGTCATAGACGTAGACATTACGGTCTAAACTGGTTATACATTTTATATAGAGACCAAAGATTGACAATTATCGTTTTAGAAAAATTAAAATTGTAAGAAAAAGTTAAAAGTAAACGTTTTACCAACTTAACATAAATAAAATACAAAAAAGTTGAAAAAAAAATCGTGTGAGCAATTTACACACGGCAGAAGTGAGATTTCTGAAGAGAGATGAGAATTTTTTTCCACTGTGAATATAAAATACTGTGTAATATATTCTATCCCATTCTCCCGTAGAATTAATTCTATACATTTATGTGTATGGGTCACGATAAGGATATCGTGACGCATTTTCGTCTCATCAATTTTCTAATCACAGCGATTCAAAAGAAGTTTCACTTCTAAAATAAACACAAGTTGTGTATGAACCCTGAGCAGCCTAAAATAATTACAAACAACATTGAAAAGATGTTACGTCCTACGAAAACAAAACCTTTGTTTCTTGTATGCTAGAATAAATTCCTTAGGGTGAAGTGAGTTAACTTAACTTCGGATGTATGTAGTTCATCCTTCGTGTCACTCGCATATTTGTAACAGTAAATACATGATCGTATCGTTTGTATTATTCCGTTTATTTCGTATGTACTATTTTGTTAAGAATTCTCGTATGTATAAATCTACATGCTCAAGTAAAATCAAAAATACTAATAATAATAAATTAAAATAGTTTATTTAACTGTAGAGATACACATTACATAGAAGAAACAGTGATTCCCATACTAGGCAATGTCTGTGTCGTGGTATTCAATAGCACTAATAATTACCAGGCGTAGTGCGGCTAAGGAAGATAATAAGTATATGTATAACTAAAGATAAATTTAATTAAAATACAATATATGTATTTAACTTTCATATGAATTGGTAAAACATAACTATAGTGAACCAGATCTAGAACTATATTGATAGCAAAGAGGCCGACAGTCATATCATATAAATCTCAATCCAAAAGTTACGAATAAAGTAATAACATTCCTTATTTTTTTTTCTAAGTGCATATATTTTTTTCTCAGTACATTAATATGTATGCAGAAGTTTAAATGTTATTAGTAAGATGAACGTAGAGTATGCAAAATTAATGAAATATTAATATACTCTTATAGTATTTTAGTAACGGGTAATAAACAAGTAGTTATAATATTAATATACTCTTATAGTATTTTAGTAACGGGTAATAATCAAGTATATTTATATACTTGATTTTTGAAGTAAGACTTTTTTAGGCACGCTTGTCTTGGGGATTAAGCTGGTGGATGCTGGACGAGAGCGTTACGAAAGTGTGATCGGGCGGAGGCGAATCTAACGTGATCTTGGGGAGGTCTTTGTCCAGCAGTGGATTGCAATAGGCTGAACTGAAGACTGAACTGAATATATCTTAAGATGGATTCATTTCATAAAGAGACATGAACATCAAAACTCAGTAATATCACAAAACACGAAACTAAAATGTCACTAGTCCAGTGGCGCAGTTTGTAGTGACACTACTTTCTGCTCCGGGGGTTGTAGGTTCGATACCCGCTTGATTTTGGATGTAATATAAATGTATATTTATATGTATGTTTGTTTAAAAAAATCTATATCAGTCGGCTGTTATCTATTACAAATCTATACAGGCATTAAATTGCTCAGCTTAGGAACAGACGACAGTGTATGTGTATGTTAAATATATTTATATGTTTTTTGAAGTTATACTTCTTTTGGTGGGTTAGGGAAAAATCAGACACCCTGAAGTTAGCCAGTCAACGAAGAAGAAGTTAGCAACGTGAAGTTAGTTAGCCAATGAAGTATGCGTACATAAGTACACACAAACTTTTTTATTATTATTTATATGTAGGTATGTGTTTTCATGTTTAAAGCTGAAGGGGCAACAAAACGACAGCGGTCCGTACGGTCCGGTATCAGTGCAGTCTGCGAACAGCGGCTTAAAAGAAAAAAAGGAGATAACTATATATTTCTGTAACCGCTGGTGGCGGCAACACGCGTCGATGGCTATGTCGAGCGGGGGCGCTTACCCGCGGTGATAGATATGATGGACTAACTTGGTATGCAGATGAGCGGATGGTACAGGTGCAGCGGCTATTTGCACTCGATGGTGCTGGGCGGATGGCACGCTCCTGGACTAATATGCCGTCGCGCGTATACACGTGCAACAAAAGGCATCATGAGGGAGTGAGCGAATTAACGAATCAATCGTCGCGCCTAAGTGGCGCGTACAATTTCGAAGTTCTATGATCATATATATTATCATTATCATCATTACAGCCTATACAGTCCACTGCTGGACATAGGCCTCACAAGTTTACGCCAAAAATAACGTGAACTCATGTGTTTTGCCCATAGTCACCACGCTGGGCAGGCGGGTTGGTGACCGCAGAGCTGGCTTTGTCGCACCGAAGACGCTGATGCCCATCATCAGCCTGTGTATTTCAAAGCCAGCAGTTGGATGGTTATCCCGACATCGGTCGGCTTCTTAAGTCCCAAGATGGTAGCGGAACTGTGTTATCCCTTAGTCGCCTCTTACGACACCCACGGGAAGAGAGGGGGTGGCTATATTCTTTAGTACCGTAGCCACACAGTACCATATATATTAATTGAATACAAATTTAAAAAATGCAACGACGGAAAATCAATTTCATAAAAGGTGCATAAAACAGTTTTAACAACGAGATAATTAACTTCCTCCAAAACATTCGAAAAGTTGGCAAGAGCTCACGGTGGAGTTGGGTACTAGTTGCGACAAAGTTCCACATCAACGTTACATACAACGCAAATAGAACTCTGTCTGCGCGGCTACATACTCATCCAATTACACTTAACAAGGTTGTAAATCTTTTACCGAGTCAAAGGAAATGGAACCATGCCGCTTTAAATTACTGCGATCATATCCGTACGAGTTGATTCAACTATTTAATGAGACAAAGTGCTACCTGCGCTGAGTTTCGGAACGAGTTAGTACTCCGTCGACGGTTTGTTTTAAAGGTAGTCTGGTTTAGTATTTGAATAGCGTAAGGGTTGTTACTGGCATGTTATTAGTTTGTCCGACGTCCCCAACTTCATAGACTGCTGTTAAATATTGAATTTTGTCCTGGTCATATTCATAGTCATAAGTTTTAATTGTTTTAGAAATTGAATTGAGTCTGTTAGGTTTTATATGTCTAAGAAAAATATTAATCCCTAACTATAAATAATGAACAATACCACGTTATTAGACAGATTCAACTTGTATATAAATGTAATTATACTAAATCTCCTTTTTAGGGATCTGTACAGTAAGGGTGTCAATGCTAACCTGTCAATGCTAACTGTTCTAAAGACAAAAACGGACGTTTTTGTCTTTAGAACAGTAAAAGACACTTGAAACGTTTGTACTATGAACAGTTTAACGATATACCAAAAAATGACATAAGCTCATAAATAAAAAAATTCTTAGACGTTTAATAAATTGATTTATCAATTATATTGTTATTTTTAAAAGCATTAGAAGTTACGACATTGCAACGATCAATTTGCATTGAGTTTTTCTGTGTAAAAACCTTTAACACAGAATAAAATTTATTGCATTATTAACAATATTTTAAATATAAAATTGATTATGTAAAATTGTAACCATTTTGTTGTAGATTATTTAAACTTCGTAGTAATTTATATAACTATAATTCTTAATTCTTTTTGAACTTTTTTAATTACTTCAAAATATCACCTTCACGCAAAAGTATTTTGCTATTTTTATTCTATAATCTCATCAGACAACTAATTTATTTTTATAAAGAAAAAAATATATATCAATGACGACAAGAAAACAAATACGGTTGCCTTAACTTCATCCTGAGCTGGAGAAAATTACTCGAGATTTAAAAATAACTTTTAAAAAAATCAAACACGAAAACGGCGTCGAGAAAAACATTCAAACATCACAAATAAAATATTAACGATCTCTCCCTCGGTTACTTTATGAGACATTTCTATGAAAGCCTTTGACAGTTATTTTCTTTTTTTATTTATTTATAAAACAACCCTAATTAGTGAAAGCTCTTTATGAAGATGCACTGGTCTCGTTAGCATATAAAGCATGAACCGAAAGCAGCAACGGCAAGCTTGGTACGTTTCACAATAACATGACTTTTTATTTTTATATAATCTAATCTAATATATAAAATTCTCGTGTCGCGGTGTTTGTAGTTAAACTCCTCAGAAACGGCTTGACCGATTCTCATGAAATTTTGTGTGCATATTGGGTAGGTCTGAGAATCGAACAACTTCTATTTTTCATCCCCCTAAATGTTAAAAGTAGTCCCCCCCTCCCCTATTTTTTTTATGATACAACATTGTACTGTGTGGCTACGGTACTAAAGAATATAGCCACCCCCTCTCTTCCCGTGGGTGTCGTAAGAGGCGACTAAGGGATAACAAGGTTCCACAACCACCTTGGAACTTAAGAAGCCGACCGATGGCGGGATAACCATCCAACTGCTGGCTTTGAAATACACAGGCCGAAGACGGGCAGCAGCGTCTTCGGTGCGACAAAACCAGCCCTGCGGTAACCAACCCGCCTGCCCAGCGTGGTGACTATGGGCAACACACATGAGTTCACGTTATTTTTGACGTAAACTTGTGGAGGCCTATGTCCAGCAGTGGACTGGCTGTAATGATGATACAACATTAAAAAATACATACAACCTTAAATTTTCAACCCTCTACGATCAACCCCTATTTTTAATAGCGTTTAGCGGCAATACAACGTTTGCCGGGTCAGCTAGTTTGTGTATAAAAAACAATACCTATTTTCCTTGGACACGCCGTAAATCTAAAAAGAACTTAGCGATAACAGTCTCTTCTTGATTTTATATTACTTTGTAGAAAAAAAATATACATATAAAATTACGTATAAATACAACACAACTCAAAACACTGAGGTAGGGCACAGCAGGAATTTCCTGCTCAAAATATGGAGCAGCCCGACTGGGGTAGTACCTCGACCTTACCGAAGATCACAGTAAAATAATACTGTTTTCAAGCAGTATTGTGTTCCTGTTGGTGAGTAAGGTGACCAGAGCTCCTGGGGGGATTGGGGATTGGGTCGGCAACGCGCTTGCGATGCTTCTGGTGTTGCATGTGTCTATAAGCTGCGGTAATCGCTTACCATCAGGTGAGCCGTATGCTTGTTTGCCGACCTAGTGACATAAAAAAAAAAACAGTTAAAACCACGCATCTAAAAGTTAATGCAGATATCATGTCTCCATTTTTGAAGTGAAACTCTTTAGAATCGTTGTAATTTGAAACTCGATGTAACTAAAATGCTTTACGATAACGAAACAAACACATAAACGTCTAACAGAGAATGAGATAGACTATATTACACAACATTTTATAATCTCGTTAAAATATTAAATAATAGTTTTAAAAAGAACACGCTATTAGCAATAAACTAAACTGCAAAGGTATAATCTTATCAAATTAGTGTATTGTCATCGGTCTTCGATAAGTCTACTAAGTTCAAATTGAATCTAAACGTTTGAAATGGGTCATAATGAAGTCCAAAAGAGGTGGTTACAAAAGTACAAACATCCTGTATGTTATGAAGCTAATAAAAAGCGTGTAAAAATCGTGTGTGGATTTCTTTTTTTAAATTTGGCAACGGTTCGAAAAGTTACAAGATTACCATATTGATATACGTATATATAACAGAATGATATAACATGTCGCAGTAAACAATAATAATATTCTATATATTAATCACATTTATACACACAGAGAGAGATAAGTCAAACAAACATTAATTCGGAGCGAAACAAAATATTCAAGCCCGACCAAAAACACAATTAATCTTAGCAAACACAATTTACATGAACACTCGACACTCTATCAAACGAAGTACTTCGCACACAGATTGTCACGTACTTAATCAGCACTACAATAGACAAATGCTCCACTGAATAACTTCCTGCACCGCTAATATGAAAGAACCTTCAATCAACCAGCCCTTGTCCCTATGTGTTGACATAAGGGCCACTACAGCATAGTAGCGCTATGATAGTTCTTTTAAAAGATGATTTTGTCGTATTATTTCATCTTTACTTATTACAAAAAAAGGAAATTACTTAGTTTGGTTGTTAATTGTTTTATATTATTTTTTAGTTTATTTAGTAATAGACTTTTTTGGGCCGTTTTGCGCTTAGAAACTTATTTAGCGATTTATATATATACAAACTATATGCCTACATAAACAGCGGCATCATAGATCTATAGTAGTCTATGTAGACTTACTGTTGAAACAGTAATAAAAATTTGACCGCGAGTAAAACTGCGAGAAAATTTTAGTTAACAATAATATACAAATTGGCCCAGTTGACGTGGGCGTTTCCATCTAAAGTAAATTATTCTATAAAATATTACTTCGATGATAAAACACGTGGGTTTGTGTACTTTGAATTTCTCACAGAATACATTATTACACAAATAGGTTTTGTCATGTATAAAATATGTTTCTGTATTTCCAAAATAGCTAGCGGGAGCTTCTTTCGTGATTATTTATTTAAACGATAAGTTTGGCAAACAAGAGCATTGCCCACCTAATGGTAAATCTATAGATTTAGACCTAGTCTATAAGACATCCGTATCCGACCTAGTCTATAAGACATCCGTAAAACCTAAAGCCTCGCGACCGTTGCTGACCCTACCCCCAATCCCCAGAAACCCTGGCCACCATACTCACCACAGCAACATAATTTGAAAGCGGTATTATTTAAGCTGTGATCTTCTGGAAGGTTAAGGTACTTCTCCAGACAGGCTGCTCCAGATTTTGAGCAGGATATTATATCCTGTCGTTGCCGCCTCAAGCAACTTATTTTTAAGATACTAGTGACCCGCCCCGGCTTCGCAAAAACTATCATTGCATGTATTATACATATAAACCTTCCTCTGGAATCTTGGTCTATTTACTAAAGAAAACCGCATCAAAATCCGTTGTGTACTATTAAAGATCTAAGCATATAGATAGCAGGAATTGACTTTGCTTTATACTGTGTAATAATATATCTAATTCAGACTCTACAAGAAAGTCAACATCAAGTTAAATCTACGAAACGCGCACAGAAGCCAATCGTCCGTCTGAAGCTTGCCTACACGTAAACATTTATCTAGAACGCGCCTTAGGACTGTCACAGAACGAAATTACAGCCATTTGTATGCAGATGTCGGTGTTACATTAAGTCTCGCCTTTGACTCGATGCAAATAACTCGTGAAAATTAACCCATCGATATGGTAACCCTTCTGATTATATAACGGTTTCGGCTTTAATTTTGACGGGAGCTTGTAATAATGTAACATTGTCTCGATTGTTTCAAATGGGGTCGTTATACATGCGATATATTTAAAGTGATGATTTTTGCTTTATCTATTATATAATATAGAATTATAATATAATATTTACATAAAGTAGAATTTATTTCAATTTCAATGTAATGTAAGTCTAATATACAAATTTTCGAAAAAGTTTCAGGAAGCCCTGTAAGAAATATTAAAAAAAATTGAAAAAAGAAAAAAACCGTATGCTTAAGCAAACGAAAAATTATTTAAGTTTTATACATATATGAGTGTAAGTGTTGTAAGTATTATTATACTAATACAACAGTATTTTTTTTTTATTATTTTAATTATAATTTTACGAAACATCTTTCTTGACTCATCCGTTTACAGGTAAAAAAAATCTCTTCGTTTGTATTAAAACAATCGAACAATGAAAGCAAACCTAGGCACAATTAAAATAAAAAAACTTATTAATATTTTACTGTAAAAGTCAATAAAAATTATGCTCCAAATCAAAATTTCTCCTCTTTTAAAGAAAAAGACGTCTATACCCAGGCTGATGCCAAGAGGGTTGCCAACTGTCGGTGACATCTTCGTGATACACCCTGAACAACAGGAGGAACAAAGAGACTAATAAAAACTGTAGAACTGGGCAGCACCAATCACGGCTAACGACGGAGTCATCCCCGAAGCCTCCCTTGTCAGAGGTAGGACTACGACCTAAGGTCAAAAATCGGGTGAAACTGCGTGAGACTCATCATTAAACTACAAACCGTTGAAATTTTACCATTTTAACAGTATTTTTCCGATACGCTATTTTCAAATTTCATAAATATTCCATTCGAGCTTTCCATCAAAATTTTTAAAAATAATTGAATAATAGCGTAATTGGCAATTAGAAACCTATTTTTCTATTACGAGCGTCCATCGTTTTGACGGTTAATTTTTAAGAGGTTTTCGTTGAAAATTGTTTTATTAACGAGAAATATATAGCGATAAAAAAATATTTTATTTTTGTATCCAAAAGTACAGTCACAGTCATAACAGACTACAAAATTTAATTGTGCCGGGGATTGTTCTTTGTTATACAAAGCGTTATTCTATCTGTGGTCTAGTGATAACTGTATATAGCATTCATACAGTAACTTCAAACAAATAAAATAAAATTTATATAGAAACTACATGACCTGACGATTTCTTTTTATTAAAAATACAAATAATCTTAACTGAAAACATTAGCATCAAACGGTGTGACAAAAATCATTGTTGGTTTATCCACACACCGGCATTCGACATCGTACGCTCACAATATCAGAACAAATTAATAGTCCATAACAAGTTAATCAATCTAATCATCTGGCCCATACTTCTACATACGGATATGAGGCACGGACTATTAAAGAAGACCTCAGGAAACGATTAGAAGCTTTTGAGATGTGGGCATATAGGCGTATGCTGGCCATTAGCTGGTCCTCACAAGATCACGAACGTGGAAGTTCTGCGACGATTCAATCAGAAACGCGAACTTATGCAGACCGTCACGATGAGAATAGTCGCATATCTGGGACACGTGCTTATTAGGCACGATAGATACGAACTATTACAACTCATCATGATGGGAAAAGTTGCTGGAAAACGAGGTGTAGGTCGCAGAAAAAAGTCCTAGCTACGCAACATTTGAGAATGGACAGATTATAACTACCCTCCAAGTTAAAAGCATACTTTTTCTTCAAACTCTGTCGTGACGATAAAGTACAAACAGAGAATTATTCAATATGGTACAGTCGTTTAAAATTTATACGTTTTCAGATTTATTCAAAATTATTTATTTATTTGAAAACCAACAGCGTTACAATCCTTATATATATATATATATATATATATATATAAATTTAACATAATATTAACAATAATAAAGCCAATAATAGGTTTTCCTATCTATACATCTTAGTATTGTAACAAGGGCTTGAGGACCGATATTAAAATGACATGAAAAAAAAAAACAAACTCAAAGTTAATATATCACATTAAACATTACCCGCTAACAACAAGACGTAGAATAAGTGGAATGAGTCCAAACGTATACAAAAAGCTATTGCAACATAATTTTTATATTTAATTAAAATTAAATGCACTTACCGTATTAATTGTTTAAAGACTTTCAAGTAAAATGATGCACTTACCTGAAAAAAAAAAAAAAAAAATAATATCAATTATATTTTACAATGTTCGTGAAATTGTTGCTGAAAGTTTCACTTATCTGACCTACAACGGTATCTTAAACTATTAAAATCAACTTTATTTGTTACATATTTCGTCACTGGTGAAGCTAAAGCTGTAGTTAATAGTGTCTATTATTGTCGATCAAGTATTAATTTCCTAGATAAACTTTATCAGCAAAAGTTTATCACTTCAGCCTATGGCAGTCCACTGCTGGACATAGGCCTCCCAAGTTCGCGCCAGACATCCTGATTTTCCGCAATCCTCATCTAGCCTACACCGGCAATCTTACGTAGATCGTCGGTACAACGGGCCGGAGGACGTCCCACACTGCGTTTGCCAAGACGCGGTTTCCACTCCAGGACCCGTCTACTCCAACGGCCATCGGTCCTGCGACACAGATGACCAGACCACTGCCACTTCAACTTGCTAATTCTGTGGGCTATGTCGGTTACTTTCGTTCTCTCGCGGATAGTCTCATTTCTAATCCTATCTTTGAAAGGAACCCCAAGCATAGCCCTTTCCATTGCACGTTGAGCAACCCTAAACTTGTGGACCAGTCCCTTTGTCAGTGTCCACGTCTCGGCTCCGTATGTTAATACAGGCAGAACGCAGCAAAAGTTTATATCCTCTCTTATATATCTGATTCTGTTAACAATATTTTTCAAACAATTTGTTTGGATTCTCCGTAAAAAAAAATCTACAATAAATATAATCTCAAAATGACATGATAGTTCT
Organism: Melitaea cinxia; assembly: GCF_905220565.1. Taxonomy (NCBI): domain Eukaryota; kingdom Metazoa; phylum Arthropoda; class Insecta; order Lepidoptera; family Nymphalidae; genus Melitaea; species Melitaea cinxia. The sequence goes on along the minus strand of NC_059409.1, from coordinate 1,871,763 downwards.
TAATATCAATCAGCCGATAATCGCAAATATATTTTAAACTAATTCCCAGAATATCACATTTAAGTCTTATTAAATTACACATTACACTAACAATTACTTAACAATTACTTTACTAGTGCTTATCTTACTTAACCGTTCTTGCTTTAAGTAATCGACATGCTACCCACATGAATCTCAAACCACAGAACCCACAGAATCCATACCTAAACCGAACTTCCCATCCTATTAGCAATCTCCAGATAAATTAATCCAACAACATAATTACGGCAGCACAAGACGAACACGTACAATTACGCGTAGACGATGCTGCGGGCGGTCTTGCAACTTGCAGTGACAACTAATTTACCCACAAAGGGCTTACGTTTACATATCTAAGCGTCTGATTTTAGTTGTTATACATTTTTTTCATAAAATTGAATTCATTTTAATAAAATTGTACAATTGTGATTGGAACCACGTTAAAAGGACCAACTTTCGAATAAGCATAAAAATCGGTACACCCAGTAAAAAGTTATGAGGTAACCCACATATAAAAAATACAGTCCCATTGAGAACCTGGTCCTTTTTAAAAATCTGTTAAAAACTGTACAGCCGTTTTGTTTATACAACTAGATCGGCAACAGTAAAACTACCTCAATTAACTAATTACCTCAATTACCTAAGTCTAAGATGTTTTTATAAATATACACTTCAACATTACTTCAAACTGAGTTTAAGATAAACATTTTCGTAGCTTCAGAAAAAAAATCTTTAGAGATTAATTAAAATAATTTAAACATAAAAAATTATAATGTTTGAAGTAATTGCAAAGCCTGTTAGTGTTAAAAAATCGCGTCGGCGTAGCTAATTATTTTATGGCGCTGCAGCGCTGAAAAATACTCAACAAAGCAACGTCTACGCCGCAGGCACGCGCTGCCACTACGCTAATTTGTTTAGAAACTGCTGACTAAAATATTTCATACAAAACTTTTTTATAAAACTATGCTTAAAGATATTTAATGTGAATAAATATTTAGACTCGAAACTCGTACCGTCTTTATAAGAAAACTAGCGACACGCCCCGGCTTCACACGGCTGCAAAAACTATCAGTGTTCCTCTACTATATTAAGCATGTATGTACTAAAGGAAAACCGCATCAAACTCCGTTGCGTAGTTTTAAAGATCTAAGCATACAAACAGCGGGAAGCGACTTTGTTTTATACTATGTAATGATGAGTTAAAAAAGTAGAACTCTTAATAGGATGACAGGTATAGCTAGATACGATAAATATTAAACACAAAAAAAAACTCCTTAACAATTAATTAACTCTTCGAAGATAAAATTTCAATAAGGCTGTTACGTACTACACATTACTTAAATAAACAAATGTTGATTTACTAAAACTATTCATAAACAGGATATTTATCATGTTTTCAATTTTCATTTTGACTGCCGCCGGTATGACTGAAATTTTGCGGGTAGATTTTGACGGCTTTAGCAATGTTCATACCGGACTACCTCCTTTTTTACACGTTTGCTGCGTTAACACTAGTCACCACTACCATGGTTACTTTCAAAAGTAAATGCAAAATGAAAATAAAAAATATGGTAAATATCCCGTTTATAAATAGTTTTAGTGATAGAAGTAACCATGTTAATCTAAAATCTTATATAAAAAATGTTGATTTAATTTATTATTTCTTAATAGGTCTGTTAAAATAAGTCTAAGAACTATATTGTATTTTAGGCCGACTTGAAAAAAAACGACTTTTTTTATTTATTTTTTATGTGTTCTAACTTGTTAGTTTTAAGGTGTGCCGTTTTTTATGTTTTTTTATTTTTTTATTTCGAATGATAGGGCTTGGCGTATAGTCCCATTAAAACTTGTGTAATTTTCGAGTTACCGATTATAATGTTAGTATATTGATTGTATTATACTTGTCGATGTGATTTTTTAATGTTTGAAATAAAACACAATTATTATGACTTAGTTTTAGATAACCGAATCTTTTGAAACAAACGTGTATACATTCCTCCTTATACTCAATGAGTTGTAAATAATAACGAAACCTTACTATTTTTAACCAAGATGATTTTGATCGTATTTCAGGGCTAATAGACAAAGGAGAATAACTAATCAGCCGTGTCGGCGATCCCTTTAAAGTCTTGGGGGCTTTTCTTTTTGATGGATCCATGTGAACGACCTCGCTACAAACGGCGCTTTTCGTATATTGTAGAAAAAACTGCTACATAATTAAATAACCAAAAAAGCGGCACGATTTAGATCGACAAATAATAAAATAAGAACATCGTTAACACACGTAGTCTTGTTGGCCATTTGGCATCTGACAAACAAACTGGAATTTGGTTGGTAAAAAGAAAAAAGTGTTTGTGCCTCAGCTCCGACGCACGACTGGTTTACTCCTTCAGATCGACTGTTTAAATAGGCACAAAAAGGCTTACTCGTCTAAGAAAAATATTAATAACATATCAAATGGTAAATAAATTAATCAAATAACGCCATCTATCCGAACCCTATTGGATTCCGATAGATGGCGTTAACAAAAACGTAACGAGGTCAGTCGTTAAGTAGATTTTACTCCTCATTTTTTTTCATGCTGGAGACCTTATATGAAAAGCGATTCTTATGGAGTAAACTCCAAAAATATATCATAAGCTTTTATCTGTTGGATTACTCCTCATTTTTTTTCATGCTGGAGACCTTATATGCAAAGCGATTCTTATGGAGTAAACTCCAAAAATATATCATAAGCTTTTATCTGTTGGATATCATGATACTTCCGGTAACTTCATTTCCCACCTGCGGACAAATCCTAAGTGTAAATTTTAAATGTAATTCTATATTTAACATTCAAGCACGAACAAAATTAGTCTTTAATATTTTATAAATATTAAAAAAGAGGGTAGGTAGCCATTTACTGAGAAATAATAATATACATTTTATTTTTGGTTAATGTAGAGACCCTCATATAATTATAAAAGACACGGCCGTTGTGTAAATTTAGTGGATACATTCACAAACACAAAATACGTTCATATAAAATGAAAATGTTATTCCGAATATTTAATCTTAATTTTTTTTTTTAATTATCAGTAAAACCAATGCATAAAAATATTTAATACAAAATTTAATATTGGCAGCACTGTTTAAGTAGATTGAGAATTTTTTATCCCGAGAACGTAAGGGTTGTTCAGGAATTCCCTTTGCTGCAAGACGTGCACTTTTAAAATAAACAGTTAAAGGTAAACACCGGTATGGAGATACGCGATGGGATCACCAGAGCTTATTTCTTTAACTCGAGTTTAATTTTATTTTTGCTGATCTTAAGCTTTTAAATAAGAAATTATATATCTTTGTCTAAAGAAACTTAGCGATACACATCCTTCGATATATACATATCAGTAATATACCCGAGTGAATGACGTAGTAATAAAGCTGCAAATCAGTCATTCAATAAAAGATGAACGTCCAGCGGATCGTAAGAAAAGACACGTTTAATTCTTTTTTTTACCGATTGTAATGTATCAAAATTAACAAAAAAGGATTAAAGTTAAATCGTTACATTACGTACATTAATTAACGCTACAATCAAAACTAACTATAGACACAAATGCACATTAAAATATAAAATATTTTACACAGAATATGTATTTAACAAAACAAGTTTTATATCACTTTAAATGTAATAATTCGAATTCGAAATTTAAACTAAAATACTGGCTGGAAACTATCATCTTGTCCCAAGGGAAACCCGCGCGATGTTGCGTTCGTTAAGCCGCATTGTGTGAGAAGTACACGCGAACAATATTGCCGAAAAATATTCGATTTTTCCATTTTCAAATAGTCGACTTTTATACGATTTTATTTTTACTGTTTGTGATTAACATTTCATGTTTATAAAATAACTTTTTTTTTGCTACATAGAGAGAGAGGGAGAAGGTGTGTGATTAAGATTCGATCGATTTTTAAATTTTAAATTGTTCTGTCTGTGTCCCTACGCGTGGATACTACGCCTTCGTTAGTGCCCATTGTGTAGTTGGTTGGATTATGTTGCATGTGTTCGGACAATATGGCTCTCGAGCGGAAATTATTTAGGGATAATTTTCTTTCTTTTACTCTATTGCTTTTTTATCTGCACACAGCTGTTAATTATACTTTTACCCACATGAAGCTCGCCTTTTTGTTTGTCATAAAATCAATACAATGTGCTACTATTCATATATGGGTTCGTATATTTATGTATTTTGCAGTCTATATTACATTGATAACGATAACTTAACGCCATTTTTTACCGATGACGTCACACATCCACTGTACCATTACGTTATACTGATCAGAATCGGAAAAGAGCGTTTAAGCTTTACTCACTTTAAAACCGGTTTAAACCGGCGTTATCTAGTAAAAAGCGGATAAAAATATTCACCGACCGTGAAATGAATACACTGAAAGCTTTTCATAAAACGTTAATAACTCTTCCTTTTTCCATCTCAACATCATAATCTCCGAGTTAAGCGCAAACATTCCACAGCGAAATATTAAAAATAAATATCCCGCATGCTTCGAATAATGAAAATCAAATTTACACAAAATCCTCAGTCGTGAAGTAGTCGAGTGTTTTCAGTCGAGTTAGGACACAGTAATGAAAGGGTATAGGGGATAACAAGGTTCCACAACCACCTTGGAACTTAAGAAGCCGACCGATGGCGGTATAACCATCCAACTGCTGGCTTTGAAATACACAGGCCGAAGACGGGCAGCAGCGTCTTCGGTGCGACAAAGCCAGTACTGCGGTCACCAACCCGCCTGCCCAGCGTGGTGACTATGGGCAAAACACATGAGTTCACGTTATTTTTGGCGTAAACTTGTGGAGGCCTATGTCCAGCAGTGGACTGTATAGGCTGTAATGATAATGATGAATGAAAGGGTGAGCGGAAGCGAGAGCGTTTCATTTTTCGGTTTCATTAATAGCTCACAGAAAGATCAAGCAAAGATAGAACTGTAAAGGAGCTAATGATATATTGATTACGGCCACTAAAAATGAAGATGAGGATAAAGGGAGGCAGGTGGTGCTATTGGCTTCCGGCTTTTACTATACAACTAGTTCGGCAAACAAGCATACGGCTCACATGATGATAAGTGATTACCGAAGCCTACAGATGCTAACAACACTACAAGCATCGCAAGCGTGTTGCCAACCCTACCTCCAATCCTCGCCAGGAGGTCTGATCACCTTACTCACCACAGAAACACAACACTGCTTAAAAACAGTATTATTTAGATGTGATCTTCTGTAAGTATGAGGTACTTTCCCACTCGGGCTGCTCCAGAGTTTCTGCTGTACCTCAGTTAAATAAGCGATCGCCCTCTAAATTTAGCTCTCTTTGATATCTGCGATCGAACGGAATATTTCGGGTACTGTAGACGAATATTTGTTTTCTTAGTAATTGTGACCGACGACCTCTTTAAGAATCCGGCTTCAGGAGGAGCAAAGTATATCAAAAAGTTTTTATCGAAATAATGTGCAATGGCACACAATTGGCTACATCACGTTGACTTTCTAACTTTCGTAATTTTAGTACACGATATTAAAAAATATGAAACCTTCTTGCTTTTTGCTGACTTTAATTATTTTGAGAGTAACATTATTTTTATAATGATCTTAAGATAAATAGATAATAAAGACGGTATTACAACCACTCTTATAATATTTTACTATCAGCGGAAATATATTACCATCAACAATAGTAGTTTAGTTAATCAAAAATCGCTTCCGCCTCCGCCTATATAACGGAAACATGTCTAAACAAGCCAACGCTTGCGAGTTCTAAAATAGTACGTGCACAAAAGTACCCCCTTGTCAGCCTTTTCACGCTTTCCTATTAAGTTGTATCGCGAGGTGAAAATGAGCTTACGTCAGCAATACACTCTTGCTAACTTTTCAAAAATTTTAACCACATAAATTACTACATTTAACGTACGTAACGTAATTCAAGTAGTATTTATATTATTTTAATAATGATGCTAGGATTATTTATATATATTTTTTTTTTTGCTCGTAAAGTACAGGTAATATAAAGATTAATTATAATTTAGATTCCTGAAATTTCTGTAATGAAAGATAATTAAATTTCTATTAATCAGTTCACTTCAGCCTATTGCAGACCACTGCTGTACATAGGCCTCCCCAAGTCCGCGCCAGACATTCCGATTATCCGCAATTCTCATCCAGCCACCACCAGCCATCTTACGTTGATCGTCGTTCCAGAGCTAATGGTATATGCACTCACATATAACACTATATGCGTGCATGTATTTGAATTTTGTAAATGTACGAAATAACAATCTTTATCTACCGCAGTTCAATATTTCCATTTTTAACTTCTATTCGCCACCTTAAGACACCAAAATAATCACAACTTATATGTATGTATATTCATATTAATCTTGGAACGATGTTGGATCTATGTAAGCGATTTGACGGATGTATTGATTTTTTTTTTATATCACTTGGTCGGCAAACAAGCTTACGGCTCACTTGATCACCTCAAGCGCGTTGCCGACCCAATCCCCAACCCCCCCAGGAGCTCTGGTCACCTTACTCACCAACAGGAACACAATACCGCTTGAAAACAGTATTATTTTGCTGTGATCTTCTGTAAGGTCGAGGTACTACCCCAGTCGGGCTGCTCCATATTTTGAACAGGAAATTCCTGCTGTGCCCTACCTCAGTTAAAATATAGATAAGCTTAATCAGTCACGATTTTTAGATTCGAAAGATTATTTTCCTATCTACAGTAGTAAACGCTAATAGGTGTGTGGCTGGGTTGGGTCATTACCCAGATCAATAACAAATATTTGTGTCAATACAAATATATGCTTTGAACGGTAATCAAAGCTGCGGTGATCAGTTCTATAGGAACTTTGTCTAATCCAGAACTTTAAAGCTATGCTTCTTTTGGCACGTTAGGGAAAATTATGAGAGTAGCTATTTACGATGCGCGCGCACACCGTCACGAAAAAAACCGACACCCTGAAGTTAGCTTGTCAACGAAGAAGAAGTTAGCGCCGTGAAGTTAGCTAGCCAACTGTAGACTTCTTGCTTGCGTACATAAGTACACATACTTATTTATTATTTGATTAATATCAACACTATCTTTGAAAAATCTGTGGACATCTGCTAATATAAAAAATAGAACTAATCTAAAAATCAACACGTATATCACAGTTTCAATTCCGCCTCATATAATTACGAACCCTTCAGAAACACCCTTATCGAGGACCACCCTCGGAGCGAACAGACAGATGCACATAGCAATGAGCACTGAACTAGATTGCATTCATCTCCTTTGGGATGCTCGGAGCGTTGTTTAAGATGCTACTGTTTGCTTATTTATAAGATAATGTGTTTTAGTTGCTGTTTCGAATTAAAATTTTAAAAATGTAAACTTCATGCGCTGTTACAATGGAATTATTGAAACAGAGCGTTTTACGGAAAACTTTTATTGTTCCCATTAGGTTAAAGTTGAAAATTTTTATTCATTAAGCATGTATAAAACGAGTTATGCATAAAGTTTTGTCAACAACTAGACATCCCGCATGGTTTCATCTGTATTCCAAATAGGGTTTAGAAAAGGATCCAAAATTTTGGAACACAATACCAATGCTTGCTAAAAAGCCCAAGAATTCAAAGTTTATGTATATTAAATACAAATATTGTGCGTTTATTCAAATGTATGAACGTAAAATAAGATAATTTAACGCTTACAAATACAGTAATTATTGTAAAAAAGTATTCCATCAAGAAAGGAATAAAAATATACTTGGGTTTTAAAAATTGTACCTTATTGTACAATTTTTATTTGAAACTTAAAATTAAACTGGAAAGGAAACTACATAAATAATTCTAGAAAGAAATAATACACGCACATACAATACACAGCACATGTAAATGGCATAACTTTATTACAAAGCGATTGTCATCTATTCCGACCCTTTAACTTTAAGGCACCCCCTTAAAATTCTAAATATGAATGTCGTAAATTAATTTGAGCTGGAAACTACAGAGCTGAGATGGCCCTGTGTACTAACACATAGAAGTGACTAAAAATATCGGAAGACAAGCTTGTAACTTTAAATGTTTTTTTTTTTTAATTATTTTCATAGACTCAACGTAATTGAAAGATTTATAGACAAATATTCTTACAAAATATTTTTGAAGTGAAACTTATAATAACGCTTGACTTGGGGAGTAAGAGACGTGACGAGAGCGTTACGAAAAGTGTGATCAGGCAAGGTGAATGGAAGTTGAAAGGGAGATATAAGTTATTGAAGATAGAAAGAGTTACGTTTGGTAAGTTTTACTTCAGTCGTGTAGTAAACCATATTTATTTATATGACGCTGTCCCACTATCACATATAACTATTACTAGGCTAGGGTTAAGATATTTAACTCCCTTTTTAGAAAAAAAAACCTCACAATTACTCCACATAAATTATATACCATTTTATAGATAAATGCTTGCTATACCGGCATCAACAACTAAAAAATTTATTATTGCTTTGGTTTATGTAAATAAATTAATTATTAAAATTAAATGTGTGACGGCTTAAATTTTGAAACAACGTCGACATTATTGACGGTCGGTAATTTTTTTATTTATTATTCGCCCGGGTATTGCTAGTTTTATATAATCCTTTAATAATGAACATACAATAAAATAGACATTTCAGCGATATTAATAAAAATAAACCGAATAGAACTGTAAATGAAAAACAATAAAGAAATAAAATGCAAAATGACTGTTGTGAAAGGTACACAATGAACGCAGAGGATTCCGAAACTAAAACATTCGATTTTTAAATAAAATGTCATACCAATCAAAACCCAATCTATTCCCGAACGAAAACAAACGAGTACGAAACGCAGGCTTAAAACTCATTTCTATACGAACGTTTCGTTACGCAGAGTATGAAAGTGAATAAGACCTTTACCGCTATAGTAATAGAGGTGACAATGTACCTTTATTAGGGTCG